>NW_012103654.1:719502-753643 GCF_000951045.1 Mandrillus leucophaeus | reverse complement strand
TTGGTAGGCTATTAATTATTGCCTCAATTTCAGAGCCTGCTATTGGTCTATTCAGGGATTCAACTTCTTCCTGGTTTAGTCTTGAGAGAGTGTAAGTGTCCAGGACCTCCAAAATATCAATGAATCCAGGAGCTGGTTTTTTGAAAATATCAACAAAATTGATAGACCACTAGCAAGACTAATAAAGAAGAAAAGAGAGAAGAATCAAATAGATACAATAAAAAATGATAAAGGGGATATCACCACCGACCCCACAGAAATACAAATTACCATCAAAGGATACTATAAACAACTCTACGCAAATAAACTAGAAAACCTAGAAGAAATTGTTTCTCTTTTTAAAAAGTATTAACCGACTGGTCGCAGTGGCTCACATCTGTAATTCCAGCACTTTGGGAGGCTGAGGCATGTGAATCATGAGGTCAGGAGTTTGAGACCAGCCTGGTCAGCATGGTGAAACGCCATCTCTACTAAAAATGCAAAAAATTAGCCCGACGTAGTGGCAGCACCTGTAATCCCAGCTAGTTGGGAGGTTGAAGCAGGAGAATTGCTTGAACCTGGGAGTTGGAGGTTGCAGGGAGCTGAGATGATGCCTCAGCACTCCAGCCCTGTCTACAGAGTGAGACTCTGTCTCAAAAAACAAAAAAATGTGTTAACCAACATTTACAACCTGTTTTTGTTTCTCAATTGGAAATATTTAGGTCTTAAATTGCATCGTTTACTATATAACACACGTGTACAGCTCTCCTTCACAGAGCGTACATGCTGCATTTATGTTGTTCTACCATGAAGCGGGCTATTCTATGCTTCCCTATATACTTGCCTGGTTATTTGTGAATATACCATTTTAGGTAAGAAACTACTATTATTATTTATAGAACTTTACAGCATAAAAAATTTTTCATTTTGATTACTTTGTGTTATATTGAGAAAACCTAATGCATAAAGGTGTTGATGTTATTTTATGTATTCAATACCTATTATGTCTAGTAGGTATTTTAACTAATCAGACCAAAAAGGAAGGAATAGTAGTAGAGGATCTACGTCCTGGGAGCTTGTTCTATCTAATAAGATCACAAATTATGGAAAACCTTTTTTAGTCTTGGAAGAAAGTCTATACCAAAGTTCTTGAACTCATAATTGTTGAAATAATTTTATTGTTTTAATAGCTCAATTCTTCTTACTTTCCTGTATTGGTGTTCCCTCGCAGGTGTTATAACTTCACTATGGGTAGGATACATTCTGTTGCTCTGCCTGATTCTGGGTTCTCCATGTAACTTGCTTTAACCAATGGAATGAGGTATAAGTGATAGTATAACTGCTGCAAGTCCAGTACTCATGAACCTTGTGTGTTTCTGCTTGTACTCTAGACAAGTGGTTCTCAACTAGGGGCAGTTTTTTCCCTAGGGGAATTTGGCAATACCTAGGAGCATTTTTGGCCACAACTTCTACTGGCTCCCAGTGGGTACTGGCCCAGGATCCTGTGGAACATCGTATGATGAAATAACTCTCTACAACAAAAAATACTCAACCTAAAACATCAGTAGAGTTGAGTTTGAAAAACTGTTCTTTACAGACTCTGTCATCACCACCAGAAGGATATGCCTGGGCTACCCCTCATTTTTTAGGGGGAGGATGAGAGATGCATGGAGTAACACTAATCTGCAGAAACATGAGTAAGCCCAGTAAAGATCAACCAACACCAAGCGTTGTGACTCATGAGATTTAATAATAAATAATCTTCAGTTTAATAGCTAAGTCTTAAGGTGGTTTATTTTGCAGCAATACCTAACTGATAGAACCTTGTAACAGACGAAAGCTGAATATTGGATGGCAGAGTCACAGTCAACATACTACCATGCTAACCCATTACTCACCAAAAGATAAAAGTTAGTCTGTCACTTCCTACACACCACCAATGGAAGACTTTTTTTTTTTTTAACGTTTTCTTTGAAATTAAGTGCAGTTTTAAGGTTTGTGTAGTGAATTTGTTTCACATATGGAAGATAAAGAATTCTCATATATTAGCATTGATAAGAACATCTCTTCTAATTAAACTAAGCACTTCCTAGTAAGGATAATATATTAAAATTTTAATTAAATCCACATTTATTATGTGCCATGGTGCCTGGCATCATCATGAACACTGTAATTGTAAAGAAAAATGAAACATGGCCCCTGCTCACTATAAGCTTCCCGTACAGCTGGAATATTCAAATTACTTGGCTTCATTAAAGTATTTTTCACTAGTGGAGATTTTATCATTGTTTTAGAAGAGCATCTACCTTAAAACAAACAAATATATTTTTGGAAGCAGAATTATAGCTGGAAATATTAATTGTTGCATTTTCTGTGTTTTTGTTCCTCCTTTCTACTCTCTAGTGGTAGTAGGGTAGGGGAGGGCAATCTTTGCTTTCTCAAGCCAATATTGAAATAGAAAAAAGACTCAAAAAGATACACATCCAAGCACAAGTCAGAAAGACACACATAAGTATTTATGGAGTCATACTTTTGGTAATCAAAGACTAAAAAGACAAGGGAAGTGGGGAGGTGGAACTATTCCAGAAAAGAGAAACAGGGCTTGATTTCTCAAAGGGGAAGAAAGGGCTGAATTTTCCTCTTACAAGCACTGGGATTAACGATGAAGGGGCTCATTACTGGTTCTTCTCCAATATATATTTTACCTCCTCTCCAGTGACCCACTGCCAATGGGCATCCAAAGTTCCTGGTTCTAGATATTGGTGTTTCACAGAATAAAAATTAGAGAACTTGGACTTGGACTCTTTGTATGGAGATGGAGATGAAAAAAAATCTCATTTGTATTTTTCTTATGACCAGGTACAGCTGGGGACACAATAACACTGCATTTTTTTTATAGTAGCAATGCAAATGTAATCATATTTTTCTTGCTATGTTTAGCCTACTTTCTATTTTTACCTGTGACACATTTGTATACATATTTCATGCTAATTAAATATTTAAAACTTTCTCATTACCTTTTCATTTTGAATTATTCTTCGACAATTGCATATATAGCTAAGTTTGTGATTTTTGCCTACCGATGTCTAAAAATATGAAATCCTAGAAATGTGCTTTTTTGTATCCATAGTTATCCAACATATTTTCATAGCAGCAAGGCAGATTCTTGTGGTAACTTGGTTCCTATACCTCCCATAACACAAGGGCTGAACATGGCTTTTAGCAGGTGGAGTATGTGTTATTTCCACTTGTGGCAACATTAAACCTGGTAGGGGTCTGCCCATGATGCCCACCTCTTGATTTTCATGTCTATTTTAAGTGCTCTGTGGAAAAAGGATGGATTTACTCCCTCCCCACAAATTTGGTTCAGATATCAAGACATGATCACACACAAACACACAAACACACACACACACACACACACACACGCATGCGCGCGTGCGCGCGCGCGCGCACACACACACACACACACACAGAGCATGAAAAGTCTTATTTCTTGTGTAAGGCTAGCTTCCCAACCTGGTCCAAACATGGCCTAAATGAACAGGGAAAGGAGTCTTGAATGGGAGTTGTTATGGTTGTCACAGAGTGTGATTGGGGTTAAGGTTCCCACACACAGCAGGGTTTGTGTGGAGTGAACCTCCACTGGCCTCAAAGGAAGAAGGATCCAGGCTTTTCAGCTGACCCAGATGCAAGCAGAAGGGAAAGAGGAGAGGTGAGGCATATCTCCAATCAAATATCAAAAATGAACTGAGACTGTTGATTACCCTGGTTCTATGTGATGCTCTCCCCTTGAGTGTGGGTGAGAACTGTGACCTGTAAATGTCATGATTACATTATATTATGTGGTAAAGGTGATGGGATGTTACTCCCATGATTATAATATGATGTATATACCTACGTAACTCCAAGCAGACTTTGTCTTTTCTCTTGCTGCCCTGAAAGCAGCAAGCCTCTCTGTTGTGAGCTGCCTATGGAGAAGGACACGTGGCCAGGAACTGTGGGCAGCCTCTAGGAGTTGAGGGCTTCATTCCTCCAATTTCAAAGAATGGAATTCTTCCAACAAACACAAGCACATAATCTTGGCGAGAACCCCGAGCTTCAGATAAGAAGACTCTAGCCCAGCTGAAACCTTAATTACAGTCTGCGAGACCCTGAAGTAGAGAACCCACTCAAGCTCCTGATCCATAGGAACTGTGGTATAATTAATGTGTGTTGTTTTAAGTTGTTAAGTGTGCTGTAAAATGTTATGCAGCAATAGATAATATATCAAATGATGACAATTTTTTTTCTAGTCCTCTCCCTTTATCTTTTGCTATGAGGAAAATATATCTGATTTGTAAAAAAGGTATTTCATAGGAATATCTTTTCATTTTGTTTGGGTAGATGGCAAATAGAGTCAGAAGTGGAAGTCCTTAAACATAGAAGTGAGTTTCTGGATGAAATTCAAGGAAAAGTACGTAAGAATGGGAGAAATTAGAAACCTATGTAAATAAGCATAACATCAGAAGTGATGTCAAGTAGCATTCTACAATGGCAAAATCACAAGATAGATACCATGAAAGGAAAATCAATAAGATGTCTTAGTAATTAGATGTAGACATAAAGTAGGTGAAGGAATCAAATATAATTCAGATATTTTTGATTCAGCATGATGTGGAAAGTAACTAAATTATTGACAGAAATTGGCAAATCAGAGAGTTTAATGTGAGGAGATTACTTTTACATTAAGTATGTTGAATTTGAATTGACCAGAAACAGAGTTGAGGTCCAAGACTGACATACATTGACACAACAGACATGCATGGACCCCTTCCAGGCATCTAGTTTTGTAAGAAGCCCAGGGCATAAAACTGATGAGTAAGCTGTGTTCTCAGCTTTTGAGATGCTTGCACTCTTGTTCAGGCAGACACATACCAGGAGTGCATTCATACAGAATACAAGTTCTAAGATAGAGGTGAAATCAACATGCTGGGAAGCAAAAAAGATTGAGCAACTCTTTATTATTCTTCAAGGCTCAGATAAGGTAGAACTATTACCTGAGTGGAGTCTTCCCTGACCACTGTCTTCTCTGTCCCTTGTTTGTCTCTGCAAAGCTCTGTTATAGCACCTGCCCTCTTCTAATGCAATTGTTTGTCAGCATGGCTGGTGTTTTTCTTACTAGATTGTGAGTTCTTTGAGAGCCAATCAGGCTCTTTTTTTCTCATCTCTGTATTGCTGGTGCCCAGAATAGCACATGTCACACGTTACACACTCAAGAAATGCATATCGTGTGCATTATGGCTGGTGGGGGTAATTCACTTGATTAACGTATGATTTACATAAGGGAGAGAGATTCTGTTTAGAGAAAAAGCTGGAGCCTGAGGACTACATCTTCAGGTAACATCTTCAATAGTCTGTTCATAAAACACATTGGGACCTCCCATTGCATGCATTTTCACAAGCCCATTGAGTTTTTGTCTTTTTATAAAAAGAGGCTTTAAATGTGTCGAGAGTGAAATGGGCACTTTTTATCAAAGGGTGTTTATTACCAGCTTTGGAGGTGGGCACTTACAACCCTCCGCACTTTAGATGTCTTCATAACTCAGACAGATATTTGGCCTACTGCCTTGAAACCTGGAGGGGTTGCCCCTGCTATATCAAGTAGACAAGGTTTCAATGCCTTGGACTGCCATGCAGTATGTGAGGCGTTGTGGAAGTCAAGCTACATGCCAAATAAAATTTGAGAAAAACATCTCACATACCTCAGAGTAGAGACTATTGCTTACCAGGGAAAAATAATTACTTTTATAGATTGGAAGGTCCCTTAAGGCTTCATCTTTGTTCTTTCTTTACAAATGGAAACTAACTTCTGAAGTTTTATATTGCCTTCTTTTTCCTAAATCCCAGAAGACAGATTTTGTGAATTAAAAAAAAAGTTTCATTTAGCTATCTTGCCACCAAAAATGTGCTTCAGAATTTGGATTTATTATTACAGATTTTTAAAAAAATGAGGTGACATGTGTAAGATAGCAATATGAATGCATACTAATTCCTGTCTCGCTTTCTAAATTCTGCTTAAAAGGACCAGAAAGTCATCTAAAACAATAACATGTTTTTCTGCAACTAATAAGATGTAGGTAGTTAGTACTAGGATGGAGAAAGACATCACCAGCCCCACTGCTTCATCTGTCACTGCATCGCATTTTAGTGCATTGATATATGACTGGGGTTTGTAATAATCACCCCAAGTGATTACTCTGAACAGCAATGCCTTCCCATTTTCTTTCCAGAGACTGGCTCATGCATACATGCGTGACAAATCCTGACCACTGAAACAAGAAGGAAAGATTGCTAGAATGTTTCTGGGCTTCTTGCTTGTCTTTAGTAAAGAAGCAGGAATGATAAACTACTTTCTGATTTTGGAGGACATTCTACTGTCTTAAAGTAATGCCTGGCACTATTGAAATCAGCCAGAGCATGAAGCTGCCACCCTTAAAGAATAGCACAGCCCAAAGCATGATGGAGAAGAGCAACTGGTGTTCTTACATCCAAATTCGGCATTCCCCTACCTCTGGAATTCTAATTATGTGAGATTAATGTATTTTCTTATTTAAGCCAATTTGAAATAGCATTTTGTTACTTATATTGAAGACTTCCTAAGTGATACAGAATGTGGGAAAATGAAGGAGAGTGCTCAAGGGAACATACCCTAAAAGGTACACTTGCTGAGTGGAGACAGTAGAGGGGAGAAAGGAGAATTTCCTACTCTAAAAGACCCACATATTCTAGGCTAGGAAATGGGTGACCATCAATGAAGCATTTGCCAACATTCTTTTAAACTGTTGCCTATTGTACATTGGGACTTAGTTCATTTTCTACACAGATTCTAGTGTTAGGAAAGCCACAGGGAAAGTTTGAAATATTGAAATGATGTGATGTTGCCCAATGCTATTGGTAAATTCCTAAAAGAAAAGATTTAACTGAATATGGTCAAATCAAATGCACATAGGAGAGAAGTATGACTTACGTGACTTTAAGAAAAGTTATATCTTTGATCTATAACCAAGTCCATTGATGGGTAGAATAGCCAAATTCTCTATTCCTAGCTAAAGTTAATTTAAATGTCAACAGAGAGACAGCAATTTTGCAGGTTACCGTAGTGGAATTCATTCAAGTCCCTCCTATTAGTCATTCTTTTGTGGAAAAGAGGCCAATCCTAAGAAAAAGATTAGATTATTCCTGGTGCTTCTCCACTAAAGACAGTAATTTCACATTCCTTCGGGGCGGAGGCTACTTATCTGGGGCCAACAGAGAAGGGAAGGACACAGAAATGTACAGCCAGAAACAGACATTTACATATTCAAAGATCACATGTAAATTAAGATCTGTAATTGTGGACTTGAAGCAAAAATGCCTGAAACCTAATAAATTTTTATGAGAACTGCATTTTCCTGTGGAAGTATTCTTGCCATAAAAATTTCAGCAACTTAAAATGATCTGTTGAAGCTTTTCTCTACAAGGTCTGTCTTCACACCACTTGTCTCAGGTATGATCATAGGGGAAAATGTACAAGGATTTACATGCATAGAACAGAATAATGCTGCCAGGTTGGCTGATTTAAAAATGTATTATTGGCTGGGCGTGGTTGCTCATGCCTGTAATCCTAGTGCTTTGGGAGGCCAAGGCGGGCAGATCACAAGGTCAAGAGATCGAGACCACCCTGGCCAACCTGGTGAAATCTCGTCTCTACTAAAAATACAAAAAATATTAGCTGGGTGTGGTGGTGCACACCTATAATCCCAACTACTCGGGAGGCTGAAGCAGGAGGATCTTATGAAACTGGGAAGTGGAGGTTGCAGTGAACTGAGATCATGTCACTGCTCTCCAGTCTAGCCATAGGGCGATACTATGTCTAAACAAACAAACAAACAAACAACACATACACACACAAAACAAACAAACAAACAAAAAGCCATATTATTTTCCTGGGGAATTAAATCTTCTCTTGTCTCTCCAACAGAATATATATACTGTGGGCTAATAACTCTCAAGTTTAATTTCTCATTCTTCCTTTATTGCAATTGGAATTTTATTAATATTATTATCATGTCCCTTCTGCCCTTTTTGTACCAGTGATTTTAAGGGTAGATCCCTCATCTTTTAACCTTAGGTTGCCAGGAGCAATATCTGAACCTGATGGAGAGGACTACATAGGAAGTCAGTAACTTCACACTTGGATCTGGATACAGAAGAGATTTTGGTCTTTCTTCAGGAAAGATATGAATGTGTTTGTGTAGATGTTACAACTTCTAAAAATATTTGTAGATATCGGTTAGCTAAAGAGGTGAACTAATGGTAATCATAGGTGCTTCTCAATATCCTTCTACCCTCAAATGATTAACACAAAACAATCATGGTACTCTAATTTCTTTTATCAATTCTAGGCAAAGAAAATTCAATGGAATTTTGCTATTGTGCTTCTGGAGAATGGTTGTCTCCTTCTTCGAAAGACACACAATATGATATAGCTTCATTGCTGACTCTGGAAGTTACAGCTCTGGTTATAATGTCAGGAATTTCTGTAGCTACCTTGCTATGTGTTGAGGATCACTCTGGCACAAAGACAAGGGCAGTCCTAACAAGAATCACAGAAACATAAAGCTGGAGCCCTGATGTAGAGTATCTCCCTGACTCTATGCTCTATTAGACTCCATGTTGTAAAATAATACATTTCATAATTGCTTAGTTCATTTTGAGTTGGGTGTTCTCTCACTTGGAGTCGGAAAATACTAGCCTATAAGTAGTTTCTCTATCTATAGGCTGTCTTGATTTCCTTACTACAGTGGGACAATGGTGTTTGATTTGATCTACACATATCCATGGGGTGTACATCAGGGATGGGGTTGCTGGATTTAGCAAAGAAAAATACAGGATACTTAGTTAATCTAGATTTCAGATAAACACATATTTCATAAGACATACTTAGGATGAAAGTCAAATTGAATTTGACATCTATGTGTTGCCTGGCAACCCTAACAAGGATATCTTGACGATAAGGTATAAATGGATATTTTTGATGTTCCAGGCTATTCTGGTTACTTACCAGAAAAGGGATCACATTGTTTATGGAGACATTATGGGTGAAAGGGGTCAGATTTCCTTAGCACTCCTGTTTATATTTGGGCTATTTAGATTACGTGTCAACAAACTTTTGCTGTAAAGGGCTAGATAATAAATATTTTAGGCTTTGAGGGCCTTATGGTTTTTGTTGCAACTAGTCATTTCTGTATTACAGCTTGAAAGCTGTCATAGACAATACATAAATGAATAAGCATGGCTGTGTTCCAATACCACTTTATTCACAAAAACAGATGGTGGGCCAGATTTGGCTGTAGTTTGCTGATCCCTGATCTAGACCATTCAATAGGAATTGGTAATGAGACATGGCTTCAGTTTGCAATTTCAGAATACCTCCTTAATACTTCGTCTCTGATCCTACAATGTACTAGACTGAGTTGTTCAGTTGAAGGATTTGTATAAAGTCCAGGATAATTTTCGTAGTGTGTAATGTTTCCCATATGACAACAGCTGAATTCAATAGAAATTTTCTTTTAAATAGAGAAATAAGGAATGGAACTAGAGGGAAAGGGTAGATGGCAAATGAACTCGTAGGGACCACAACATAATGGACATAAACCGTTGTCCTAGTTTCAAAGGGATCATGCCTCTCTGGAATACATTTACTGAAAGCAATACAAGAATATTTTAGATTAAAAACAAAATACCAACCATATGAATTGTAGCAGGTCATAAAAACAGAGAAATATGAGCAAAATTTGTTTGTGAATGAGTAGCATATTCAGGTGCTATAAATCAGAAGCTTTAAATTCCAATTCATTATGCAAAAGATTAATTGAAGATATATCTCTAGAGCACAGACAAAAAGTATAAACAGATCAGAATAAATATAGAGACAATGAGGCAAAAGTAATAAATGTTTTCAAGAGAAACAGAACTTATGAGCAGAATACATAATACAAAAAATAGCAGAAATTATTTCTGAACTAAAAATAACATAGTTACAGAAATTTATGAAAAACTCTATTATCTAGCTATACTCAGGTAGTGTTTAAAAATATAATCATTCAAGAAAATTAAAAATGAGTTCAACTTCCATAGACATTAGACCTCTTTTTACAAGTTTGGTTTCCAGAAAATAATAAAATAAAATGTAGTACTCACACTGTCTTTGCATAACCAAATTAATTTTAATGTGCGAAATGTATAGCAGAATTGTTTTAGATGTTTATAGAAATAAAAGTAGATTTGCTATGAAGTTATGCTTCCAAAACGATGACTTTCAATTATTAAATCAAAGTTCATCTATAAATTGGGGAAAGTATCTATTATATTAGACTTTTTGTAAAAACTAACTGATAAAATGTATGTGAAAGCATTTGGTTCAATGCTCAATTTCAACAGAATAAATGCTCAATAAACATTAAAAAAAAGTTTAGTATCTAAGAACGGGGATAAAAAGGAATCTAAGAATTATAGAATCTAAGAATCATAGGTAAAAGGGACTTATTATAAATATTTAAGACAAAAAAGCAAATAGAATTACTTCTATACTTACGGAATTTTGTTTCAAAATTGAATGTATAAAATTAAATGAAGAAGAATCTGTATGTTGAAAAGAGTTTTAAAAACTACAGGCTTATATTCTTTGAATTACATTACAGAAGACTAGGAAAATTGCAGGAGAGTGAGAAATGGCAAATAGATGAATATAGAAATACAGAGGAATCCATGAGAGTTTTTTTTTAACTAACTGGAAACAAAAAAAATCCTTGTTTTATTTTGAAAATTAGATAAATATGATTTTGATCATTTGAACATATAAGATAGTCACTAATAAAATTAAAATCTGAATATATACCATCTAAATTATCACAGAAGTTATAGACAAAATAAATTTAATTTAACGGCCCCCCAAAATAAAATAGAATGGAAAAAAATGTTCCTTAAACAAGAAATACAGGAAGACAGTAATATTCAAACCAAAATGAGCTCTTTCAACCTACTTGTTTTCCAAATTACGTGTGAGAAGCGTCATAAAAGAGGACTCTGATTCATTATGTATTTTGACTTAGTCCTAAAATACAATGTAACCCTGATCCTCTCCTCACACATCCTTTGGTCTTGTTCTTCTTTTTCTCCATCCATGTCTACCTCACCCTTCATATCTGCTTCATACTGTTGTCTTCTTTGTACCAGTCTCAGCTGCTGGAGACAGAAGCCATGACAAGGGCAATGTATTAAATAGTACTGCCTCAAGCTGCAGTACTGTGTGGCCTTACCTGAGATCCTTCTGACCTGTGTGGTGGTCCCAATAGCAGTCTTCTTACTTACTTCCTGGGAGTCAAAATATCATTAAAAGTTATTAAACTAAATATAAAATAAGACTCATTATGAGACAACACTCATGAATTAAAGAATAAAACTTGATTATATTCTGTTAATTAAAATGTATGTTGCAGTGCCATTGAAAATAAAGATCTGGGTTATGATATATTCAAGAAAATACAGACAGAGAGTGAAGGTGTCAATAATAATACCAAATATATTTTCCAAGGCCAAAACATTAACATTAAATAGGATATTCACTCTATATCAATAATTCATCATGAAGGTTGAACAAAAATAACTTTAGTATATCATACAACATATTAAAATGCTATATAAATTACATAAAATATACAACATAAAACAGGTAGAAATATAGGGAAGAATAAACACTGCAGGTCAAGTTGCTAAAAAAAAGTTTTAGGAACACGGTAGATATGAATCATAAATTACTAAAAATATCCTCAGTAATGCTCGTATATGGAAACTGCCCTAGAGCTTTAAGTTGATGATGATGAAAATGATAATAGCAATAAATAAATAATTTAATCTCAATTATACATATCAGGAATTGTGCTAGATTTCTAAAAATGTCATCTTAATTTACTGTCACAATAGCTTGTCAAGGTAGATATCACATCCATTTAAAATGTGAGCAATCTGAGATTGTGAAAGGTTAAAGCAACTTGTCCAAGGTCAAGATACTCTTTCTAAGAAGTGGGCAAAATTGAAAATTGCATTTGTCTGATTCTAGAGCTGATGCTTTTTCTACCATGCAGGATGCTTCTTATGGTCAAAGACATTCATCTTCCTGATAGGAATGAAATGGAAAGGTCCAAAAACAGCAGTACAGTAATGGCTGGCTCTTCACTGAAAATTACACAATAACAAAAGTTGTGCTTATGAACTCTTTATAATATTGTCCTTATTATTTCTATAAAAGCAGAATAGCATGTGTATATGTGATTTAATTCTAACTGTGCAAATAAAACCATTAAAACCACTGTTTGCAGTTTTTAATATTAAATAGGTTGTATTTTTGACAATTAACCATCAGAATCTACCCACCTAGTGTCTGAAAGCGTTTTGGCAGACCCTAGGGAACTTCAGATAGGAGGATTTGGGGCACAAGGAGTGTAACTTACAGAAGAGTGGGTAATCCCCTGACTCATGGAAAAGCACTATCAAAAAGATTTTCGAAAATTGGAAGACATCCTACCGTTAATTTTTTTGTTTCATATAATGAATATTATCATTAAAAATATTATTGAATAAAAACGAATTGTTTTTATGAAGACAACTTCGTAACAAATCTTGTTATAAAATAAATACTGCTTTTTATGCTTAGATGCCTTTTTTATTTAATTTTTGTATTTCCATAGGCTTTTGGGGAACAGGTGGTATTTGGTTACATGAGTAAGCGGTGATTTGTGAGATTTTGGTGCACCCATCACCTGATCAGTATACTCTGAACCCAGTTTGTAGTCTTTTATCCCTCACCCGCTTCCCACCCTTTCCCCCTCGGTCCCCAAAGTCCATTGTGTCATTCTTATGCCTTTGTATATTCATAGCTTAGTTTCCACTTATGAGTGAGAACACACGATGTTTGGTTTTCCATTCCTGAGTTACTTCACTTACAATAATAGTCTCTATTATCATCCAGGTTTCTGCGAATGCCATTAATTTATTCCTTTTTATGGCTGAGTAGTATTCCATTGTATGTGTGTATATATGTACACATATATACACACATATATGTATATATTTCATTGTGTGTGTGTATATATACAACACATATATATATGTGTGTGATAACTGTGATACATAGATAGATAGATAGATAGATAGATAGATAGATAGATAGATATAGCTATATCACAATTTCTTTATCCATCATTGATTGCTGGGCATTTGGGTTGATTCCAAATTTTTGCAATTGTGAATTGTGCTGTTATAAACATGCATGCTCGTGTATTTTTTCATATAATGACTTCTTTTCCTCTGGATAGATACCCAGAAGTGGGATTGCTGGATCAAATGGTATTTCTAGTTTTAGTTCTTTAAGTAATTTCCACGCTGTTTTCCATAGTGGTTGTACTAGTTTACATTCCCACCAGCAGAGTAGAAGTGTTCCCTTTCCACCGCATCCACGCCAATATCTATTATTTTTATTTTTTGATCATGGCCATTCTTGTGGGAGTATACAATACACCTTTATGCTTAGATGTCTAAAAAGTAAAATATCTTTTATGTAAGCCACTATTCATCATTGTTTTGTGAAGACAGTTTGAAAAGAAATATAAAACTATAAAACAAGTTTTTTCATTGTCAGAAGTTAGTTGATATATTACCATTATGGTGAATTAACTCTCAACATTTTAGTGTAGTTTGTTTTGTAGAATTTGACCTTATTCACCTTTCACTGAGCTAATTGGGTGTTGGGTCTTCTTGCACATATTTATTTAGCACAGAGGAGGGATTAGAATTCTGATTTTGCCATTAAATGCATGGCTACTTATATTTATCTAAATTGACCTAGTTGCAAGAAGAAACATTCTATATTAGCCTTTGTTTCTTTTTCTGATAGAAGCTTCTATTCCCCTCTCCTCTAATTGGATAAATAACTGTGATTTTACAATCAGTTAGTAGTCTTTTCCCTGCATAGAGAGGGCTGGAAGCATCCTAACATCACACCAGAAATTTTTGTTTGAAGTCTGGCATTTTAATTTAATGAAAGATATGCCAATGTGGAGAATCCTGCATCAAGTTTTATATTAAAAGGCAGAGGGAGCCTTTTCTGTCCAACTAGAACGCTCATGTATTGCTTTTCACTGTGTGTGGCTGCACCTCTCAGAGCATGCTGAAGTAGCCATCAGGGACTAAGCAAATCTCTGTAACATATATAAAGCCTTCCTTTCTTACTGATTCGGATACAGTATAGTTAGTGTTCATGGCTGCTAGATAAATGATTTGCAAAATCAATGAAAGCGCTACAGGGCCAGAGCTGGCATGCATTTCCCCTAATGACTTTGAAGCATGTTGCCTTCCAAATGAAGTCACCTTCCCTGCAGACCCAGCCACAGCTCTTGCTCCAGACATCCCAGAGGCCAATGATTCTGATTAGCCAGTGATGCACAAAATGTCATACAACCTCTTTATGAAAGCTGCCAACTCATGTAGCCTTTATGAGTACTCTCCATAGTGAATTAATCAGGGATTGCAGTTCTGCTCAAGTACCACATGTTTAACATCCCTGGTTTTTATAAAATGAAAGACTGATTCAGGGTTTATTTTTAATTTTGAAAAAATATACAAATAACACATCACTTAAGGAAAAGAGCAGACACAATATGAACAATAGGCCAACCACCCAGAGTGAAGTAATGTAATTATGGGATAAACCTGGATAGTAAGGTTTCTAGGAATAGACTAGTTACAATGGTTCTCCCTAAAAGTAATTCTTCTTTTAGTCTTTTCAAATCTTCTAGAATAGTGGGCCAATACCACTGAATAAACAGTGAGACTGTGTATTGTATTGAAGTGACCTAATCCATGAGTTGCCTGTTTTATTTCAGCCAAGGGTAGAGCTCATGATTTGATGTGCCAGCTAGCAAAACGACAGACCCTGTCATAGCAAAGAGAGGATAAAGGTAAGCTCTTCCAGGACCTTCTGAGCTAAAAATAATAAATTGTTGATCTTTCTTTAAATCTGATATAAAAATGTTGATCTCCAACCAGTCCTTGCTTGTTTGTTTTTGTTTTTGTTTTGTTGTTGTTGTTGTTTTGGTTTTTTTTGTGTGAAAATGTCTGAGAAACACAGCAAAACAGGTACTATTTAGGGCTGGGTCAGAGTTTGATATTCACATAATTCTCATATGTTATTTAAGTTGGATATTTTTGTGTTCTGTTGTTTCCAGAAGTGATACTTGAGCACTGTAGCTAAGCTACTATGTTTGAAAGGCCAAGAGTTCAGAAACATTCTGAAAAGAAATAAACTAGAAAGCCAGGATATATTGAGAGAGTATAGATTACATCAGATAGGCACTGGTGTGTGTGAGGCACAGGGCTTGCAGGTTGAGGACACCTCAGCTTACCAGCTGCTCTGAATATTTTCTTTCAAATGGATCTGTAGAATCTGTTGTGTGGATGCAGTAAATGCAGTGAAAGAGAAACAAAGAGTCTACAACTACAAAATTATTTTCTGCTACAACATCCACGTGCATACACACACACACACACACACACACACACACACACTGAGGAGCAGTGTTTATGCGTCTCTTGAATTCAGTTTTTTTCTAACTATTCTATTTCACTATTTTTCACCTGGCCTGTTTCGCCAGCCTTTAAATTACTTCCCAGCTCCGAGTACATTGTGTAAAGTATATTACCATTAGACACAGATATATTTATGTCACTTCTTAGAATCTTTAAAACAAAACCCACATTAACAACTAGAGTATATATAAGCCAGACAGGAATTTTTTGTGCCTCTACCATGTTAATAATTTGGCATTCTGTTAAAGCTGTAGACTTTCATTCAATCATTTAGATATGAGTCTGAGCATTCTGTGAGAAAGGGGGAGAAGGAAGCACTCAGCCTCCTTCTATTTATCATGCAGAATTCAGCTGTGGCCCCAAATGGGCATACCTTGTTCTATCAACTTATTAATGAAAGTGAAAGAAACAAGACACCAAAATCCCCACTTTGCAGTCATCTTTTTATATGAGACCCCAATACAGGCAGAACTAATATAAGGCAAATGAATAGATACTGTATAAGAGAGAGAATTAGCTAGAAGGGGCACATGAAACTTCCTAGGAGATGGAGATATTTTATATCTTGTTTGTTATCAGGGATGATTCCACAGGTATATACAATTACCAAAATTTATCCAAGTGAACACTTAAGATTTATGGGCTTTATTTTATGCTAACTTTATCTCAGTAAAAAGAGGCAGTTTAGAGCCATCTGTAGTTGCCTAAGCATTCTCCTCTGTATCATTCTCTGTTCCAAGTAGCTAATCGGTTTTCTTTGCTAACACATTCAGAACTTGTTCTAAGGAGAATCCTGGTAAGTGTACTTTTTTCAACGTCATTACCTTTCTAGTAATTTACTAGCATTCAATGATCTTTCACAGTTCCTTATAAGTAAATGCTCTGAGAAACTACCCCATTGGTGCAGTCCTAATTTTCGCTCTGAATTTGAGGATATTGACAAATTTATCCCAGCCTATCACTGTAGCTTCATCTTTCACACTGCTTACTACAAAGCTCATATTCATTTCAGTCACAAAGATCTGTTGACACTTCCTGGAAATAGCTTATAATTTAAACTTGCATACCTTATTTCTTTCACTTACACTGTTTTGGGGATTCATCCGTGTTGTTGTATGTGACAGATATTTAGTCATTTTAGTGTTGAATAGTATTTCATTTTGTGTGATTCCATGACAATTTGTTGTGTTGCATAGCAGTGATGGAGCATGACTACCTGGCTTTGCATCTTTCCTTTATCATTCGCCCATGTGCCTCAGTCTCCATTTATGTAAATTGGTAATAATAATAGTACCTATCTCATAAGGTTTTATGCATATTAAATGACTGTGTGGCCCAGAATGTAGCCTGACACATAGTGTAATATAAATGTTAATTATTCATGTTTTAGTATTATTATTTGTGCTTCCATGCCATTGTACTTATTATTCCTTTCCCTTGGCTCGAATTCTCTGCCTCTTGATTATAGAGTCATCTTTCAAAATCTAGCTGTATTTTCACTCCTCGACTCCCCAAGAAGAGTTAATTAATCATTGCGTCTTATATGCTTTCATAACATTTCATGCATAAATGTGTTAGAGTGTTTTCTTATTGCTATTGTAATTATTAGTTTATCTATCCATCTCCCACACTAATTATGAGCCTCTCTGTAACAGAAAAGAAATCCTATTCAATTTTTTTTCTCCATAAACTAGCTCATAATTCTCAATAAATGATGAGCTAATAAATCAGAAGATGCATGAATAATTTGAGACTTAGTCCAGTTTAATAATTCAATTCAACAGCATTCATTGCACACTGTGAATCAGACCTTGAAGATACACAGATGGGCAAAGAGCAGTTCCAGCTCATGAGGGACATGCTATTCAGAATGGCAGATGTAGCCATGAACAAACAATAACTACTTGATTCATTTTAGAGGAAGTGATTGGGGTGTACCATTTCAAATACAGTGTGGATGTAATACAATGTTTGGCTCTAGACCTGTTAATTGGCTTTTCCTCAAATTGATAGTTTGTTTTTTTAACCACAAACAGAGAAAAATGCACAGGAAGGCCCCACAGACACCCTACCCACTGTGGTTCACAAACTTATGCCCCTTGCTTTTCCACATTGTCCAGCTGTCCAACACCTGTGCTCTGCTGGGAAGGAGGGGTGAAAAGAAGGAGGAGCTGGATATGAATGCAAGGAAACCCGAGCAGGTGGCGGCCAGCTGAATGGAGACTGAAAGGTAAATTGTGGGGACCCTCAGAGTGACAGACCAGCAGCTACCTGGGTTTTAGAATAGAAACTATATAAAACGTGATGAGATTTGCATTTATTTCAAGGGAAAAAGCAGTCCAGTCTACGTAGGACAGTCTGCTTAGGAGCAAACCCCTAACTAAAAGTGTTTTTAGCTAGACTGACATATGTGTGGTATATGTCAGAAAAGTGGCACCCAGGTCAAATTTGGTGATGTTGATAAGTTAATTTTTCATTGCATTAACAGACACTTATTGAGCAAACACTAGGGCCTACATCGTGCTGGCCTTAAGGAAACAAAGGTGAATAAGGAGATTTCTTGACCAATATATACATACACATGTATTATACACACACGTGTTTTTTCCTTGAATTTTTAGTGATATGTGATAATTGCACATATTTATGAGGTACAGAATGATATTTCAATCCACGTGTACAGTACGTAATGATAAAATCAGGTTAGTAAGCATATTCATCACCTCTAATTTTGATCATTTCTTTATGTTGTGGGCATTCTTCTAGCTTTTTGAAAACATAAGCTATATTGTTAACCATATTCACCCTACCATGCTAGAGAACACTAAAACTTACTCATCTTATATTACTGTAACTTCATATTCATTAATGAATCTCTTCTTATCCTCCCCACTCCTTCACACCTTGAGGGACCTTTATTTACCTTCTACTTGTATGAGATTAACTTTTTTGGTTTTTAGCTCCCACATTTGAGTGAGAATGTGGAGTATTTAGTTTTCTGTGCCTGATTTATTTCACCTAACATATCGTCCTCCAGGCACATCCATGTTGCTGTAAATAGTAGTATTTCATTATGTATATATACCACATTTTCTTTATTCATCTGTTGATGGACTCCTGAGTTGATTCCATGCCTTTACTATTGTGAATAGTGCTGCAATAAACAAGATGGTACAGGTATCCCTTTGATATATTGATTTTCTTTTCTTTGGACAAATATCCAGAAGTGAGATTGTTGAGTCATATTGTAGTTCTATTTTAGTTTGAGAAATCTATATACTGTTATTCATAATGACTGTACTAATTTACATTCCATCCAACAATGTATAAGCTTTCTCTTTTCTTTGCATTCACGCCACCATTTGCAATTTTTGTTGTCTTTTTGATGATAAGATTCTTAACTTGGTGAGATGGCTTCTCATTGTTGGCATTTTGATTTGCATTTTCCTGATAACTGGTGATGTTGAGCATCTTTTAATATACTCATCGGCCATTTGTATGTCTTCTTTTGAGAAATATCCATTCAGATCCTTTGCTCATATTTTAGATTTTTTTTTTTGCTGTTGAGTTGTTTTAGTTTCTTGTGTATTCCAGATATGCTTATATGTGTTTTATTTCCTCATTCATACATTATAAATGTTCATGAGCTTTTAAGGAAACAAACACTATGTTAAGCATAATTCTAGTAATTTGAAATGTAATAATATGAAAAAGGTGTGTTCTAAAATTGAGGAAATATGTTCTACAGTATACTACACATTATACATACCTAAAGCATGTATAACATGTTTATATAATGTATAAAGCATTCAAACAAATGATATTTGAATGACACTTAAGTGCTCAGTGTTTTCCACACCTGATCTTATTTACACCCTCACCACAATGATATTATAGTGGATAACACATATTAAGCATATACAACGGACTGAAATTATATATGAGTCTTACCAACAACTCTACGAGGTAGGTGTTAATATTGTAGATGAGAAAATGAAGGCAAACTCCCCAAGCTCATTGAAATACTTGACAATGGCCATATACATTGAATGGCTAAGCCAGGATATTGACCCAGACAGGATCCGTGTATTTTTGCTCTAGTCATTAGACAGTACTTCTTAAAGGTGGATTTTATCCCTGTTTCACAAATGGAGAAACCAGAGGTCAGAGAGGGTGTGTATGTTGTCTGCCACTATAATGTTCATAAGAAGTTAAACCTGAATTTTAACCCAAACTTGTGAATTCTAGTACCTGCACTTTTTAAAAATGTGAAGGTACTTTTTAAAAAGTACCTATACTTTTTAAAAATGTGAAGTAATACATTTGCTTATTTACTCATTCACAAAAGCTTTATTGAATGAGTATATAAATAAAGCTTTTGTGAATGAATAAATAAGCAAACGTTACTATACAATCATTTTTATTTTAAATATTGGCAATATGCCATCTTTACATAATGTCTTTCTGTGGTGCATCTCCAGGGCTGTACTATGTTGGTCTGGGGATGCATTTGGCTCTGAAAATTTTGCATGATACCACTTAAATCATACTTTAGGCAATTTACAGGAAATCCCAGCTCTGAAACACATTGCCCCTTAACGCTAAGCTACATGTCATTAGTATGAACCAGTAGGTTTAGCTTGTATAGACAAATCTGTAACATTTTAGCCTTCAGCATACAATGCATTTTAATGTACTTCACAAATTATTACCACAAAGCACATTTAATTTGCACTTTTAAATGGGTTACAAGAACATTCTTGTTTGAGAATATTTGCTAATGGCAATTTTGTTGTGTGTAGAAATTAACACTCGCTTTCCAGCTACAGAAGACTCTCAAGGTATAAAAATGCAACTAGAGCAATATTTTCTAAAGTAACAATGTTACATTTTAAAGTAACACTAAAATTATTATTAAGAATATCTTCTGACCTTGGAAAGTTAAACTCCTTGCTTATTTTATTATCATCTTACTACTGGAATAACTTGGTTTGTCTGAAGAACCTTAATTTCCATCTTTCACAGAAGTTTTTTCTGAAAGTCAGGAGGAAATACACTTTTCCCATGTAATTAACAAAGAGAGTATTTCTTAGTACTATAACAAAAACATCTTGAGAGGAAACAGGAAAATTTCAAAATAATTTAAAAATTGTAATGTTTTTATTGTATATCATCTAAGCTGTTTTTAAGGTATTCATTTTTATGTTTTAGGTAAAGGGTTATATAGAGTTAATGCCTTCTATTTTTGCTTTCTCTGGAATGTATGAGATGATATATTGCCTTCTTACTGCTGTTGCCACAAACTAAGTGTTACAACACTGTAACACAGCACTGAAACACACACACACACACACACACACACACACACACACACACTTTCCTTATCTTACAGTGCTGGAGGTCAGAAATCTTCACTGAGCTATAATTGAGGAGTTGGCCATGTTTCTGCTGAAAGCTTTTAGGGGAAATTTATCCTTTTTCCAGCTTCTGGAGGCCAGCTGCCTTCCTTGGTTCATGGCCTCTTCATCTATCTTCAGTCAGCAGGGTGGCAATTTCAGATCTATCTCTGACACTGCTGCCTCCCTCTTCCACTTATAAAAACTTTAATGATCACATTGTACCCATTCTGATAAGCTAGAATACTCTCCCTATATCAAGACTCTTAATCACATCTATAAGGAAGTCTTTTTTGCCTAGTAAGGTAATATATTCACAGGTTTTGAGGATTAGGACAAAGACATTTTTGTGGGATCATCATTCTGCCTATCACAAGAGCTTAGGAGCAAATATTTGCAATTTCTCTTTTCTTACAATATGAAGCAGGCTATATGATGGACAGAGGATTATTGCATATACAGGGTGTGTCAGAATATTAAGTGTTGGTGAAATTCATTTGTGAGTTTGTTCTCTTATGACTGTAAATTTTGGAATCAAATGACTGGAAGCTTTTCTCATATGTGAAGCCAAAGCTATTATTTGTCAGAATTCCTCATCAACCAGATATTTTTATGGCACTCTAGCTGACGATACCAGATAAATGAGCAACTTCCTTTTTAGTCATTTGATATTAATGTTTCAGGCATTTTTTAGTTTTGCATAAATAGCATGAGTGCATGAAACATCTCTAGTGAAAATTCAAATCTATTTAACAAAGGCCTGTATACACATATACATATATTTAATAAAGGCCTTATATAATATATATGAGATAGAACCAGGGGAACACTAGCAGGGAAGGGCAAAGTTATGCGATATCTATAAAACACAGAAATATTAGTGTCTCTAGGAACATGGAGAAATTAAAAAAATATTTGACCCCTAGTGTATCTTTAAGAAGAATTTCAAGCATATAAGAATGTTAAACACATATTATATAGTATATTTTTAAAAATCTCAGTAAAAAGACATTTTCAACTTATAACAAACTCCAGTCGTGAAGAGTATTGCAGGCTTTTCCATGCTCAGTGAGAAGGAAGGACGACTACAGTGAATGAGGCTAGCCTTGTGTGTGTGAATAAGGGAGAGGACAGGAGTCATGTCACAACATGTTTGGTCTCCCTTTATTTAGTGTTTTGTTTGGCTTCCTCTTAATGAGCATAGTCAGAAACACTAGATTATGTCAAAGGACATGTGAAACATGTGTTCTCAATATTGTTACTATTTTCCTATACCACTAAAAATAAGGAATGCATTCTTTGTTCTTCTGAGAAAGTTGGCAGATATCTTGCCAAAAGTGCATTCATATAAATGCATTCATAAAATCATTGGATAGGTATATTGCCTTTTTTTCTTTTTTCGAGATGTCAGTGTTGCCCAGGCTGGAGTGCAGTGGCGTAATCTCGGCTCACTGAAACCTCTGCCTCCTGGGTTCAAGTGATTTTCGTGCGTTAGACTCCCGAGTAGCTGGAATTACAGGCATGTGCCACCATATCTGGCTAATTTTTGTGTTTTTAGTAGAGATAGGTTTTCACCATGCTGGCCATGCTTGTCTCGAACTCCTGGCCTCCAATCATCAGCTGGCCTCGGCCTTCCAAAGTTCTGGGATTACAGGCATGAGTCAGCATGCTCGACCTTGCTTTTTATTATTTTCATTTCTTTAATGATTTTACTAGGACCACAGAAAATCAGAGAATCAATATTTTCCTCATACAGTTCTGTAAAGACCCATGATGAGATATTTTGTTTTAAAATACAAAACAAAAAGACCAAACCAAAAGAAAAAAAAAGAAATCAAAACACTTCTGCCTTGATTGACCAGAATACATTTTATGGTAGATAAAAACTGTACAGGAAGAAGATATCAAGTACAGCCTGGGAATAATATGAAAAATCAAAGCACAAGACATGAGCATCATAGAAAATAAATTTTAAAGAATAATGAATGTCAGATAATTAATATTCATTAATCCCACAGATACCAGAAATGATTTATTTTGCATATTTGGCCTCAGTGATGTTTATGTATTTCAAAATTTTGTAATTCAATGTGCAAATTAGGAGGCAATATAATGTGTTTAATTACAAAGAATCAGAACATTACTTTCTTTGGACAATATAGTTTCAGAATAACACAATGGAGCTTCTGTACTAATGCAAGATCAAAGGACCAAAATAATAATGTGCTGCCTCCATAGACGGCTACCCTGGAAGGGTGCTATAGAGTCTAGAATAGCAGAGAACGAGAGGGAACAAGGGGCTGCAAGATACATGAGTGTTTAAAGTGGGACCCAATGGAGAGAATATTAAACTATTAACCTAGAATGTGCTTGAGTTTATTTTCAAAAAGATTCTGCAAAGTTTTGCTTGTCTATTTTTGTTTCTCTTTGAAAAAGCATGCATCCTTATTCTTGAACTACTGGTCAGGCATTTCTGAATAATGTCTGCAAGCAGTGACATAGTGGTAAACTAGTTGTCTGGTAACACAAACACACACACACACACATGCTCTGACACACACACACACGCCCCAAAACAAAATTAAATCTGATTTGTAGCTTTTGCTAGTTAATACAGTGGGAATTCTTCCACCACCGTGGCTGATTTCCAGCTAACAACATAATATCATTGAATACAGGGTTTTGGAGGAAATGCACAGAATTGCCCCTAGCCAGCTTTAGCACCCCATCGTTTGGAATTCTAATGGTGTTGCTTTCTGACATATGTCTGCAAAGTTGTTATTTGCATTATAATTGGAATGACTTTTTCTCTCACTTTGTGGATTTCCTGAAACCTTAGAGTGGGGTGGAACACCAGTTAAGCATATGATGGGCAGTCATGTAAGTCTAGAAGTCGATTTCATGTTTAAAATATTAAAGTGAAACAAAATTTGCTACATTCTGTATTAGTGCGGTGCCTTCAACAAGAAGACCCTAACACGGAATTAGAAGTACAAGAGACTTTAGAGGGGGAAATACCTCTAGAATAAAAAGGGAGTGAGTAAAGTGGATATGGACAGCCTTCAGACCGTACTACAAGGCCGACATCTGAATAGGGTAAGAAGGTGGGAAGAAGAACTGGGTAAAAAGAGCCTCAGACTACAACATAGCTTTGAGAAATCCTTGGCCAGGTGCCCTGTGGGGAGCCCAAAGCAAAGATTAATTATTAAGGGAGTCCCACTGTAGGCTGAAATGACTGATCTCTAGTACCCACTCTCAGTTCAGTCTGGCTGGGAACAACCAAAGGATATAGCGGGTTATTTGGCAGATACTTGCAATAGGCTCCTTTTGAAGGGACATCTAACTGACTTTCTTCCATGGATGACATACTTTCTTTTTCCTCTAGAATGCAGAAATTATAAGCTTCATGTGGCAGGAAATTTTACCTGCTTTTTTCACTGATATGTTGACAGCACCTAGAATAATAGCTGGCATATAGTGAATGGTTCATAAACATTCATTAAGTTAATTAACTATAGATCATATTGGTATAGCCCTAGTCATTCATTCATACAGATGTTTATATACAATTATTGAGGATCATCACATTATTATTGAGCCATTGTATTCTAGAGTTAAAACATGTTTACTCACCTGGAAACACTAACTTATAGCTTCTTAAAATAATAGTGACATTATTATAGTGTCACTGCAATGTTGTTTAAAGACTATAATGGGTTTATGAAGAACGTTTTGTAGAATGACAGAGAAAGAGAAGTTAGGAAAGACTTCCCATTAGAAGACTTCCCTTGTCTGATTTTGAATTATTCAATAATCTCAAGAGATTTAGTTAAATGAATATTGGTTATTTTTTTTCTGAAATGAAGGAAAGAAATCCAGTTTAACATATTGTGCAAATGACCATAAGTCCAGCTAATGAAGTTTATGAATCTCTTAGAGTACAACAAAAACAGAGCCAAAAATTAGTCACTAATATGTAACCCGGTAGGGGGGTCTAAAAGACCCCAAAAGTGTCCAAAGGACATTTACAAAAGTCTATTTCTACTGGCTCAGATAACCTATGTTTGTTAAAGTTATCCCTCAATTAGCCAGCTAAGGGAAAGAATTTGTGTGTCTATAATTCTATGGAGAGAAAAGAAGTAAGGGAAAATAAAAGGGAGGCATCTCATGCCACACATAATTTTTGGTCCCCTCAGCTACAAAGAGGTATATTTTAAGGATTTTTTTTTATGTTTCAAATATAAATGCTACTATAGTGTTAATGAATGTCTTGATTCTTCCTGTGCCTTTTGTCCTCCACTCCTACACACCCCTGAATGTTAAGGTCTTCTGTAATGACACTGGGAGGCAGGAAGCTGAGCTTTCATCTGGACCCAGCAGTGCACACAACAACTCAAGACCAGACTCACCACAGCATCTAGAGGTTTCTATTCAATAGAGGAAGAGATGTTATTGTAACAGGCTATTGGCTTGTTCCTCTTTATTTTACAAGTGTTTCCATTCATTTATTTGTTCAAGCAGTATTCTATATGTGTAACTTCTAGATTGACAGAAAGTAGAATGCTATAAGTCATAAAGGAAATATATATATTTTAAAGCTGACATTGAATGTTTTATGGTCAGAAACAAGGTATTTTGGAATTAGAGTGGTTACAGGTAAGAAAAATGACAAGGGCAAGACCATGGGAGTGTGCAACTGAAATGGAGTAGAGTCATTGGATAGGAAGTTGTTGAAGAACTGAGAGGCTAAGGAGTTGCATGGTTGTCCACTTGAGTGCTGGATTCTCCATGATGATGGGAGAACTTGGAATAGACATGAAGTGTGTAAGTAAGGGGTTACAGTTTGCCTGAATGAAGAGTATAAGTGACAGTTCTGTGGATGAGAGCAACAAGAAGGGGAGGGGATGGTATTTCCAGATATGTCCTTCAAAAATGATTGCTTTAGAGCATCAGGGAGTGATGGTTAGAATAGTGTTTGAGATTGGGGAGGATCTGGATCATACCTCCTGTCTCCCAAAAGTAAAAGAACAACCAACCACTACATGAAAGTACTGCAAAGAAAACATGTCCTAGGGCTACATATCAAAGTAAGGCTGGGAGGCAGTATGATTGAAATAGCCTAACCTCAGTTGCTAAAGATCCAAGGTGAGTTAGCACTGAAGATAGAGGAAAAATTCAATTTTTTTTAGCATTGTTTGTATTCACATTTTCCTCAGCCCTCACTGAAGCCTTGTATTTGGAAATGTTCAAGATCCATTATAGATTGCTGCCATCCTTATATTGGAGGGTGGACTCATTTTGCCTCCCTCCTTATCCATGAACACTGAGGGCAAAAATTAGCATATGTCAAGCAGAGATAGAACAGCAATCCTAATGGGAACAATAAACTCATTTCTTCTTTCTGTTATTACAGTTTCACAGATCTGTTTCAGACAGATATTTGTATTTCCTGTTTGTTTTAAGAAGAATATGAACATGATATAAATTTGGTCAAGTGTAACAATGACACACTTTGTGAAACAATTGCTCTCTGCATTGGTAATGCAAAGGAGTTGTAAAAACCCTCTGCGGAGCTGTTTTAGATGTTCAAGTGACTGTTCCTTCCTTTTGTCATTCGCTAGCACATGGGAAACTGTTCCTGAGTTATGTTTGAGGAAAAGTTTGAAACGGGCACATGTTTTAACTACTGTTTTCCTCAAATAACTGAACAGTCTTTTCTTTATACCTTTCCCATGTTTGGGCGCCACTGTCTCTCCAGTCTACCCTGTCTCTTTACAACTGCCCTCCCCTCAGAAATGCCTAATCCTACTGCGATGAGCTACCCAATACTTCACATTAAAGCAATGTCCTCTTCCTCTCCATTCAACTGAAATCTTACCTTTACAGCATCCCATTTTTCGAATATGTACTTACATTTTCCTCAGAGAGCTTTTAGCCAAAGTATCTAAACTGAAATGAAAGGATTTTCCAGCAATCAAAATACTGGGGGAACAGGAAACGATTTCTTAAATTAGAACATGCCAACAATTGCTTATGACATCTACTGCAACCTCAAATTTTCATTACAAAGATTTGTCCTTCTTAAAGAGAACAAAGCCTCTAAATTTTGTAATTGCAGAATTATTGACAGAGCTCAGAAATCCGTCAAGAAATCAAACAAAATATTTGCTAAAATCTGGTAGACAAAATAGGCAATTCTGGGTTCATACAAATTGGCTAAGGTTTGCCCACCAGAAAAAAAAACCTTGGATATAAGATCCAGTTAGCTGCTTGTCTCAGTCATGAGATGCAGAGTTCTTGTAACCATGGAGACAGCAGAAAGAAGAGAAGGTCATGTCACTATCCTTGAGGATTTCAGATACAAAAGAAATGAATCAGAATGTAAAACCTTGCTCACAACCATCAGCACCAAGTCCATAGACATACAGTCCAAACTCTGTACTAAATGAAGTTGAACCTGGGCACCGAGATGATTTCTCAGGACACATCCAAGGTACAGAAACAGTTGGCTACTGACTTGACATGTCTCTGTTTATTTTCTTCATAAACATGGTCTTTCCTCTAAAATTTACTTTCTTCAACTAGATGTGGTGGTATATATTCCTCTGAAGTAGTGTGGGTATTAAATAAAAAGTTGAATAAATATAGTTCAATCAGCAGGTTGGTATTGAAATCAAGAACAGTCACATAATTCATTTTTACATCAATTTATTTGCTTTTTATTAATTTATTAGCTTTTCAATTAATTTTTATTAGGGGCTAAGCATGTGTCAGGCTTTGATAACAATAGTAAATAATATGTGGTTCTTACCCTTAAAAATTCTAAAATTGAACTTACCCATGAGTGAAGGTCCTAATTGCATCATAAAAGAGATGTTACACAATCCTGTATGCTGGCAATATACACTTGACCAGTTGAGTTTAGATAGATGCTTTGCAACTGAGCTTATCGTAGGCAGTTTAGGTGTTTCTAACAAAATATTAATGTCTTTTTCATACTTGTTAAAAAAACTCAATAACTTTTGCAAGTGAGATTAGGACCTCAAGAAAGTTTATTTCTTGTCATCCTTTACAATAAATGCTAAATAGTAAAACTTAGCGACACAGCCATAACTGTGGTATCCGTAACTGTGCAACTCATTCAAGGCATTTGGCCTATGTCTTTGCCTGTTTGGGCAGCTATGGCAAAATACCTTAAACTGAGTGGCTTATAAGTAACAGTAATTTATTTCTGACAGTTCTGGAGATTGGAATATCTAAGATCAAGGTGCTGGCAGATTTTGTGTCTGGTGGGTCCCCACTACCCAGTTCATAGACACTCATTGTCTCATAGTGTCCTCACATGGTGGAAAGGGTCAAAGGCTCTTTGGAGACTCTTTTATAAGGTCACTGATTTCATTCACGAGAGCTTCATACTCATGGCCTAATCACCCACTAATGGCCCCACCTCCATTCCATCACCTTAGTGGTCAAGATTTCAGCATGAGAATTTTGGATGAACACAAGCATTCACACCACAGCAGCTTAGAAATGATTCAGACTAAAAAGAGATGGTGGTTGTGTAGTTTTTGGCACCCAGCCTCTTTGCTAGGAGTAACTTGAGGGAGGAATTTGATATTACTTTGAAGAACAAAATTAACGTTCACTTTCATGAATTAGTTAAAGTATTAAGTATTGTGAGACCAGAAATGCTCTGATGCAAGAAAATCTGCTGCAAATAACTCTTTCTAAAAGTAATTTTTTGAGGTGACTGTTGAAATCATCCAAATGTGTGTCTCCTTGGGATAGTCAAAGCTATGGTTTGATTGGGTTTTTCCCCAAATTTGTATGTTAAAATTCTAACTCTCAAACCTTAGAATGTGACTTTATTTGGAAATACAGTGATTGCAGATATAACTGTTTAAGATGAGGTCATTAGGATGGATCCTAATCCAATTTGACTGGTGTCCTCATAACAGGGTAGAAATTTGGACACAAATACACACACATGGATAACACCATGCGAAGATGAAGGCAGGGATAGCCAAAGAATGAAGCCAAAGAATGACAAATATTGCCAGCAAACTACCAGAAACTGGGACGAAGCCAGGGGGAAGATTTTCTCTCACAGCCTTCAGAAGGAATAAACCTGGATACACCTTGATCTTGGACTTCTAGCTTCCAGAAATGTGAGACAATACATTTCTGTTGTATAAGCCACTTAGTATGTGCACTTTGTTATAGCAGTCCTAGCAAACTAATATACCCAGTTTAGAAAGCTTCAGACTCATTGATTCACTCTATTGGAACAGCCATGGCACCGAAAACGTTGCAGTATTTCCTCACGAATGGTTATACGCAAGGAGCTTAGGACAGGCTGGGATACAGTTTAGGACACTTATTATCTTATTCCCCTAAGGTAATGATCAGTATAAGGAAAACAAACAAATAAACAAAGCAGCTAAGCAGCTTAAACATACATCTAGAAAGTGAAATGATGTCATAATATAGTTTTTTTCACTTAAAACATATATTGACAGTATCTTAAAAAAGTATTGAAAAAAAAAATACTTATTTGACCTCCTGATAGAGAGAACCAGAGGAAATATCAAGACAATAAAAGATAATAAAGGAGAATTCAGCAGTGCTGTATAATTCCACAACCACGATTTCATCAGGAAAGGAAAGCATAGCACATATAACACTCAGAAGATAAAGAAAATGATGTTTTTAATTTTTTTCTCATGTTTTAATCTCTACACCAATAATGGTACAACATGTGGAGAAATGCAAGGGTCAGGGAAGATGGAAAAAGAAGCAAAGAAATACACTTGAGGTCAATAAAGGTGATTCTTTGCAAGGTCACTATCCAGCCTTCTAGAAAATCAAGCCAGCAGAATTCTCTTTGATCTGTAGTTACTTTGTACTGATTCGGAGATCAGTGATTTTCACAAATTATTTGAAAAAGCAATTTTGGGAAGATGGAGAAGCTTGAATAGATTTTCTCACATAAAATTATGGAGCTCTCAGTGACTTACTTTCTTTGCCAGGTTGGTCCAATTTCTTGCTAGCTCCTCCATATTGTTGCCTTTTGTCTTCTTTCATTTAGAATCAGGGGACTGTTCAGTCCCTTCACCTCACCCCTTCACTTTCTTAAGTGAACTAGTGAGCAAACTAGAAAAGGGAGGTGAAATATGTTGCATTTATCTTAGGTCCCTCAATTGTTTCATACGTTTAAGTAAAACAACAATATGAGTTTCCTCTGCCAATTGATGGCATCCATTTGTCCAAAGGGATGAGTTGGGCATGAGAGTGAGAACAAATTCTTACAATGAAATTAAAAACATTCAAAACAGAATTTTGCATTAGGAAGACAGACTTGAAAAACTTTCCATATGTGGAGAAGATCTTCTGTATTCCATTTGCACAGAGCTGTGTACCTCAGCACACTGGTGGATTGAGAATGGGTTATAGGCATGTGAAAAGGTTGATTTGCTCAGAATTGCTGGGTGTCAGGAGCACAGGGGTTAAAGTAAGGTCTGGGGTCTGGAATGCACATGTGCAAAACTCGTTAGGATTAGACTCTCAGATCCAAACCAAGACAAGAAAACATGGACCTAGAGTTATACAAGCTGCTAGATTTATTCCAGCAGGCTGAGCAGCAACCTGCAGAGCAAAGAATGTCACCATGGAAACCAAAGGAATTAAAGGATAGTACGTGGATTCAAGATTTACTTTTCTCTTTCTCTTTGAGGTCACAAAAGCCACAAACCTCCATCAGGAGAGGAGATGTGAAATCTGTGAGATTACATATTCTACCTAAAAGCACTATTTAAATTATTGTACCAGGCTAGTATTTCCAGATTGGGCAAATTAAATGTAACATGTTCCCCCTACTATCCAAGATTTGTGACTTTTGAGGAAAATAAGAACAGTCATAAAGAATGAAGGAGATACATTCTTTTTGTACATCCCTGTTACAGTGTGAGTATGTTTGCTACTCTTGTTAATTTTGTTGACTTTGCTCAGTTTCTTGCTCGTTTGATACTCAGGATGAGATGGATCAGGAATTAGATGCCAGTGACCAAAGTGAAAAGGATATGAACAGGAACATTCTGTTCTCTCAACAGTTTCTCCCACTGTAGCTAGCTCTCTTCCCTTCTCAAGAGAACTGATAATCTGTGAGTGCTTCTGCAGTCATGAGGGGCTTTGGGTCTCTGCAAAAGTCTTTTCTCAGGTTTAATATAATTGCGGGTACCGATTTTTCAGTGCTGTAGGCTCCTGGGTCCACTGAAGGCAACTCGGTGGCTCAAAGAAACTTGATGATTGAGTCAGTGGTATTGTTCTTCTCAAATGATAATATAGGACTTAAAAAATTCCAATGTGACGTAGGTAATTTTATAAAAATACATTAAAAATGAGTCACTGAGATTGAGAAAATTTCAGCCTATTCCTGAAGATCATGGAGCATTGTTGGTAGCACTGACAAATGGCAAAGTTAGGACCTTAGCCCAAATTATTTGCTCCTGAGCTCACTAGGTTTACATTTTTGCTTTTCATTAGATTCATAACTATTGCATCAAAGACAGTTATGGTACACTCTTCTAATCTTAGGAAAAAAGAAAAATGTTAGAGACAGATTAGTTAAGCATTCAAAGCCTGGGTCTTACACTGGATACTATATAACCATTAATTTAAAATGATACAGCTTTGTTTAATCAGAATTTACATAGAAGGGAGTAATGATTGGGGAACGAACTTTGCATTTAGATCACGATACCAAACAAAAGTGCTTCAAACAAACACAAACAAGGAAAATATTGAGGGTCTTTGTTTTATAAATGACAGTGCTGCATTAAGAATGCTTTTGAGTGTAGGTAACTCTCCTAAAAAAGAAAATAATGTGTGGTAGAAAATTAAAACTCTTAACTGTGTTAATTTCAAGATTCTGAAAGTATGAGACATTTATGTTTCAATATGAGACTGAACATATAAAAAGACATTTAAAGAAAAATGTTAATGGAAATAAAAACGGGTGGTATGTAAATTGCTAACAATAACCTCTGTAATTTGATGTATTAATGTAAGTTTCAGGTGAGCAGGAAAACAGAACAGTTAGTAGAGAATATGCTGCATTTGTTAGTTTAACTGCACTGGGCTCCTTTAGCCACTGAAGAAAGTATTGGTTTCTGTTTTATCTTTGTTTTTAAGAAAGGCTGTTTTTCTAGGCTTTGAATTAGTGTTAATAGGACAACTATTTCACACCGGATAACTACAAATTGCTTACTTAGGTGTTCTATGGTTCAATAACTAAGCATGGATGAATATGTAATTAGCTTTTAAACACATCCCTAAAAGGCAATATACAATTGCTGTTCCATAGAACTTCATTTAACATGCCCCTAAGCATTTTTGTAATGTTAAATAGAGTGTGACCTGGTATTTGCCTCATTGCAGTGAATTTATCCCCCAATAGGCACAAAATCTATATAAACGTCTGCGTCTGAGGAGAACTATTTAGTGTAGTGGTATAAATGCAAAATCTGTTATAGGGACTAGAATACACAGAACATCAAGGAAACAGAGGAAACAGCCACACAGTTGGAAAGTCTTCACAGAATTCAGCTTCATTTGAAGACACAATATAAAGGACCAAATATAAAATGAATATTGTTTTAGAAATAATGTAGCAGACTCTTAAGTAGGTGTTTGCTAAAATGACTAGAAAAAGAAACTAGGGGCCGGGTGCAGTGGCTCACGCCTGTAATCCCAGCACTTTGGGAGGCCGAGGTGGGTGGATCACTTGAGATCAAGAGTCTGACGGAGACCAGCCTGGCCAAAATGATAAAACCCTGTCTCTACCAAGAATACAAAACTTAGCTGGGCGTGGTGGCGCAAGCGTGTAATCCCAGCTACTCTGGAGGTTAAGGTAGGAGAATCATTTGAACCTGGGAGGCAGAGGTTGCAGTGAGCTGAGATCGTGCCATTGCACTCCAGTCTGGGCAACAGAGCAAGACTCATTGTCTCAGAAAAAAAAAAAAAAAAAAAAAGAAAGAAAAAGTAGGGGTACCAGCTGAAGTCCAGTCAGAAAATTGTTAGAGTTTATCACAAATTCTATCTAGAAATAAGAATGTCTCTGAAATTGTCACAAGGAAAATTCTTCCTCCTCCTGAGATAATTTTCATGGATGATGAGATGCTAGAAAAACTTTCTGAAACATGTTATAATTGCAAGAAAAACATAAAATAGAAAAATACATAATACAAAGTTGTTGTTTGGAATACTATTAACATAAGGAGAAAACTAAAGATTGCACACTGTTCAATTCAGTACTTGGATTAATACTATAGTGATGTCTTTCCAGCATATTAGTCAGTATTTTACTGGATTCAGGAAGGAGATTGCATGATCATTTTATAGGAGGATCAATAATTCCTGTAACCCATGGGCTCTGATTTGTGGCATCTTTGCACAAGCTAAGCAGGTTCGGGGGCTTTTGAAAAAATGTCTGCTTATCCATAATTAATAATTGAAAGTAATCAATGAAAGATTGTTTCCAAGTGCATTCAGTAGGCTTGTTAGTGAAATGACTTAAAATAAGAAAAACTGTCTTTTATTTCCATTTGATTATCCAGCTATATTCCCAGTTCACACATCTGTGCATAAAAGACTTTTTCATTTTATGTCTGCATAAAAATAGGTTTATTTTTAATTCTGAGGAAAACCTTCTGTTATTCTAATTTTTTTGATTTTTGCTTTATGATTATTTTCTTCATTGCTACTTGTTTTTTTGCTTATTAAAGTAAGCATGCTCTTGGCATAAAACTTAGAAGTATAGAGATGTTTATGTGGACTCCATGTTGTACTCCCTACTCTGGGAAGGTCAGAGACTTTTGAGTGAGGGTGGACTTGGATTGGGAGATTTAATAAAAAAAAAGATTATTGGAAGTGGGAAATGCATGAAAGGTAGTGAATAGAAATAAAAATAATTAGGTTGGTATACTCAAGAGAAACTCTAAGGGTTTCCAGACTTAGTAAAGAGAGAGAGAAAGAAAAAGAAAGAAAGAAAGAAAGAAAGAAAGAAAGAAAGAAAGAAAGAAAGAAAGAAAGAAAGAAAGAAA
>NW_012103654.1:692895-719407 GCF_000951045.1 Mandrillus leucophaeus | reverse complement strand
GGGAGAGAGAGAGAGAAACAAGAGAACAAGGAGGAGAAAAGGCAGAATTATTCAATGGCATTTTGGTCCCTAAGAATAATTTTCAATTATAGCTAAAACTGGAAATGCTCTACTCGCATTTTGCTGGCAATGGATGCCTCCCTATGCCCATGATATATGCATGAATTTTTACAAAATACAAGCAGTAATGAAAGCTGTAGCTGCAATAGTCTAATTAACTCCAACGTGAAGGAATGTCTGGGGGAAGAATTTGGGAGAAGCTTGTGATATAAACCACGAACTAGCTCATTAGCATTATTTGACAACTGTTAAGGAGCTTCTGGATACTAGAAACATATTTGCTTCTCTTCTTGTCTCTACAATTAAAGATTGTCTTTGCTTCAGTAGAATTATGTAGAAGAATCACGGACAAGAAAAATGCGGATGTTCATTCTCCTGGTACCTTTCATGGTTGATCTGGATGCTAAGCAATCCTGGCAACTCTCTATGAAAAATGCTTCTCTGTCTTTCTCATTACCCAGGAGGTTTGTATCTCTAGGAGCAGGAAAAACAAACGGAAAAATCAATCAGTATCTTCTCACTCAGAAGCAACATAAGCAATATTGTCGATGTATATTACATTTTTTCTATGTATTTTTTACATAGCTGAGAGTATACTGTATTATGTAATCTTGTAAAAATGCTTGCCTTTTGCATATATATGCATACCTATGTATTTACTTACATATTTTATATCATTAAGCATTCATCAAGACATGATTTTAGTGGTTGCATTTTTGCTGTTGTGAAAGACTTAGAGAGTTTATGTTGATACAGTAAAAATTTCTAAATATTATTTCATATTGTCAATATTCTTGGCTTTCATGACTGTTCTCATTTTAAGAGAAGAATAAATCATTTCCTTGTTTCACAATTATAACCATACTGCAGTGAAAATCCTCACACATGCTTCTACGTATGTATATCTCTACATGACGGGTATTTAGACGTGATTATTCCAGTGAAGTGCATGCACGTTTCTTAGATAAGTCCCATAAAACTGAGCTGAAAAGTGTTCATTTAAACTTTTCTTTCAATATCGTTTCATGAACTATCACCACAAGCCTTACAAGTCCTGGAAGGTTCACTGATAGGATCATGGTCAAGTAGTCATGCCAAGAAGGAGCTCCTACGTGGCTGCTTCTTTCATCTTCACTGTCTTCCTCCCCAAGTTCCTTTTTTCCCAACATGCATCCCTCTCTCAAAATGCCTCAATCTGGTGCTCCTCCCTTCTCCTTTGGGAAACTCTACTCCTCCCCACAGAAAGAGAAAACTTATCTTCTTGATGTATTTCAGTATCCTGCAAACTTAAGTGGTACCTTAAGATGGGCACCTCAAGGGGGTCTCCTCTGCCTGATCATAATAAGCTCTGTGCTATGCAGTGGACTCTAAAATTTCTGAGTATTCAGTTCGAGTTCAGACTTCTCACTGAAATACCCCCCTGCAAAAATAGCCATGACTGATTTTCTTACCAGGTCTTCATTATTCACCAAAGCAGTATCATGTTTACTTGGAAATAATTCAGTCTTTATTTGCATTAAGAAAAGGAAGTTTTTCATGTCCAAATGGTCTTGTGCTTGATCCTTTTAGAATAATAGATTTAGACATAATTGTACAAAGCGTAAGCTCAACTTTCAACATGAGAGAAACAACACTGGATATGCATGGTGCTACCGTGTAAGAATTATACCATCTCAGATGACATCCTTTTTGCTCCAAATTTAAAGGGATATATGGGAGAAGGCAGATTTTATATTCATAACTCTACATGCACATTTAATTTAACTCTCACCATATGCCAAATGGGATACTGAAGTCTGGAGTGGCTGAATAATTTGTTTAAGATCACAAAGGGAATTCAAAAGAGCAGGGGTTCATCTAACTCTTTGGGGCCATGAAGTTAATTCCTGGTCAAGAACAACTATAATACAATAACCTTTAAATCATTTCACTATGTATTAGTCACAGTTGGAAATCCTTTTTACGTATTGACAACACTATGAAGTAGGCTCTTTTATTATTTTCACCTGACAAAATTATGTAAACAGTATTGCTATAGCCATTTTAAAAAGAAAAAACTGATAACAGAGAGGTTATACATGTCATACACCTAGGAAGTAAGAAACCAGGATTTGTAATCACTGTCTTTGTACTTAAAACTCTACATCATATTATCTCACATTCACAGCATAACTTCTTCTGCTTTTGTTTTAGAAAATTTGGTTTGTGTTTATCATATTGGACATCCTTAAAAAATCTAAAAATTATTTCTGTAGTTCTCACATCTGCCATTTTTATAACTACTACAGTTTCCACTTGCCAGACATAAGAGAATGCGGAGAGTTAAGCTCCCAGTCCTCTGGAGTCACCAAACTGTGACTAACATTGAATGGTCAGTCAGCTCACCTCGTTGTGCATCTCTTACCTTTTCTCTGTCTCTTTTGTTGCTTCAATTGCACTAATGCCTTTTTCTTTGTAGTTCTATTCACTTCATGAACAAGAAAAGAAAATACGTTATATTAAAAAAATACATTCTTTCTGTTCTAGCTAGTCCTGCCAAGGCCAATCTTTACCTCTTTCTAGTTGCCCGTTTGGAAAACCTTTCTTTTCCCCCTTTCTATTTGCTTCTATCCTTCTTTTCCATTTTACCTTTTAATAATTTGCATAGATCATTTTAACTATTTTTCTTTTGCTAGTGTCATCCCCATTTACTTGAGATTCTCTAATTACCATTTCTTATTCTCTTTTTCCTGTACATACATCATGAGTCAAGGAGAATCTGCAGAACTATTTTCTACTCATGTTTACATGGCTCCTAGTTTAACAGCTGTCATTCATTGCTCAGTAGCTCATTGTGTGTCCTATTAACTGGTACATGAAGTTTTGCTTTTAGTAATTTTTTCTTCAATGATTTCCTAGATTTCTTCCTTTTAGCTCAAACAGAAACAAGAGCATGTTTACCAGAAACAAAGAAAATTATTGTTTCACATTTGTCTGCCTAAGACAGGTTTCCAATTTCCCTATAATGACTTTTCCTAATTTGGTTCACCTGAAGAACTTCTAGAAACCTTCAAGACTCCTTTACTCATTTCCCCTCGGAGCCTTCTTTGACTCTCATTATTTCCTATTTTAATAGGATTCCATTATCTGTATGTACCTCTGCATTTGTTTCCCTGTATTATAATTGTTTATCTTATAGTCTATATAGTCTTATTCCCAGATTGAGAACTCCTTGAGGACTGATGTTTTCAGCTTTACCTTTGTATTCTCTGACCCAGAAGAGTCCTTGGGTAGGTCAAACCAAGCACATGATAAATGAGTGAATGACTAAGGATAGAACAAAGATTAGATAAACTAATCTTCACCCTTACTACTTTGGAGTTTCTATTATCCTGGGTTCTCTAGAGAAACAGAACCAATAGGACAGGGGTCCCCAACTCCGAGGCTGCAGACCAGTACAGTCCATGGCCTGTTAGGAACTGGGCTGCACAGCAAGAGGTGGGTGGCAGGCTAGCAAGCATTACTTTCTGAGCTCTACCTCCTGTTAGATCAGCAGCTGAATTAGCTTCTCATAGGAGCGCTGACCCTATTGTCAACTCTAGGTTGCACGCTCGTTATGAGAATCTAACTGATGCCTGATGATCTGAGGTTTCATTCTGAAAGCATCCCCTCATCCTGGCACCCAACCCATGCCAGCACCAGCCAAATTGTTCATGTAAAAATTGGCTTCCACAAAACCAATCCCTGGTGCCAAAAATGTTGAAATATTGGGGACTGTTGCAATAGAATATTTCATGTGTTTGTGTGTATTAAAATTTCATATACATGAAATCTCCTCTCTCTCTCTTTATATACATATGTGTGTGTGTGTGCATATATATATATATATATATATGAATATATGAATTGGCTTATTCTCAGTCATGGAGGATGAGAAGTCCCAAGATCGGTAGTTCATAAGCTGGAGACTCAGGAGACCTAATGATATAAGTTCCAGTCCAAGTCTTAGTCTGAAGGCAGGAGAAGACTGATATATCCCCTCAAAGACAGCCAGGAACAGGGAAAGAGCAAATCTCCACTACTGAACCTTATTTTTAAACATTTAGATCCTCAATGGATTAAATGATGTCCGCCCACTGTGGGGAGGGCAATTTGCTTAACTCAGTGTATAGATTCAAATGTTTATCTCATTCAGAAACACCCTCACAGACACACCACACCCATAATGATGCTTACCCAAATATCCAGGCACCCCATGGCCCAGTTAAGTTGATATATAAGTTTAACCAAAATAAACTTTATGATCAAAGTAAGATTATCACAGGTAACAATGATGAGAAAGTAGTATCTGGCAACAAATACCCATATCTAAAAACAAAAATTGACAAGTGGGACCTAATTAAAGTAGAGTTTCTGTACAGCAAAAGAAAATATCAACAGAGTAAACATATAACCTATAGAAACTCCCTGAAACTCAAACAACTCAACAAACCAAAAACAAATAACCCCATTAAAAAGACTAAAGAAATGAACAGACTCTTCTCAAAAGAAGACATACACAAGAAGATCAATAAACATACGTAAAAAAAGCTTAACATCACTAGTCATCAGAGAAATGCAAATCAAAACCACAATGAGGTACCATGTCACACCAGTGAGAATGGCTATTATCAAAAAGTCAAAAAACAGATGTCGGCAAGGCTTCAGAGAAAAGAACACTTATAAGCTGTTTGTGGAAATGCAAATTAATTCAGCCACTTTGGAAAGCAGTTTGGAGATTTCTTGAAGAACTTAAGACAGAACTACCATTTAACCCAGCAGTCCAGTACTGGGCGCATACCCAAATAAAAATATTCTACCAAAAAGACACATGCACTCCTATGCTCATCGCAGTACTACTTACAAAGCACAGACATGGAATCAGCCGAGGTGCCCATCAATGGTGGACTGGATAGAGAAAATGTGGTACATATACACCATGGAATACTATACAGCCTTAAAAAGAATGAAACCATGTCCTTTGCAGTAACATGGATGCTGCTGGAGGCTATTATTGTAAGTGAATTAATGCAGAAATAGAAAACAAAATACCACATGTTCTCACTTATAAGTGGGAACTAAATATTGAATATTTATGATATAAAGAGGGCAACAATAGATACTTGGGCCTACTGGCAGGGAGGGAGAGAAGGGAATAAGTGTTGAAAAATTATTGCACTATGCTCACTACATTGGTGATGGGATCTTTTGTATCCCAAACCTTAGCATCATGCGATATAACAATGTATACAACAAACCTGTACATATACTCCTTGATTCTAAAATAAAAGTTGGAAATATTTTTAAAAAGCAAAGCAATAAAAATGAAATAAATAAATAAAAATTCATGGAATAAACATTGCCTGCCTGACTTATAAACTGGATATAAGATTTTAAAATAATGTTTATAGTTTTGATTATTATAAAAATTATATATGTACACTACAGATAATTTGGAATACACAAAGCATTACAAGTAAGAAATAAGCCTGCTGTACTATCACATCTAGAACTTCTTCGTTAATATTCTGTTGCGTTTTTTAGTTTTTAAAAGTATAAGTACGCAAAGTTGGGATCCTATATCCCAATGACATCTTTTTAAAAATAATATTTTAATATTTATAAAGTTGGCTCTGGGCACTTCAGACTTTGGGAGATGAGTATCAGAGGAAGATACATGACTTCTTATACTTATTTTCTCACCAGGTTCGGGGGCATATATTTAAGTGTGGATATTTTTCCCTACAATCCCAGATTCTATCTGGCTGTGACCTAGTGCTTTTGCACATAACTTTCTGTAGTGCTTTCCTCCTGTCAGCTCCTGAGCATCCACTGAAAAATTGCCAGTGCTCCCTGGGGGCATTTTGTTGTGCATCATCTCTGCTGGTGATCATTAACCAAACACTTGTGAATCGGTTTCGAAAGCATAAATTTTTAAAGCTCTTTTTGGTCTATTGAGCTCACGGGTAGATAGACAAAGCAATTCTGCTGGAGCTGGTGTTTACCATTTGTCATTCCACAACCTTTGCTTGGCCCTAATGCAGGAGAGGGACCACAGCCTGATCATCCTTGGTTGAGAAATGTAAACCTAATGACAGTGTTTCAGCATGTGCAATGAACTGCTTTTTAAGGAGAGTAAAGTGATGGAATCAGCCTGTTTTTTCTTGAGTTAAAATAAAATTCTCATATAAAATCTAAACTCCTTATTCAAATTTTGTTTCAGGAACTCTCTATATTACTTTAATATAAAATATATTATTGTCTGTATTTTAGTAATAGATGCTAATGCCTTTAGTGTGCTTGTAATGTACCAAAAATGTCTTAAGCACTTCATTAGGTTACTTCACTTAAGCCACAACAGTCATGAGGCAAGTACTATATGATGTCAAATGAAGAAGAATTGGGGAGGTAAAGCAACTCACATAGGTCACTGTTCTAGTTAGCAGAGAAAAAACAATGACCTCTGACTCCAGTGTCCATATACCTAACCACCATGTTGTACTGCCTCCTCCCAGAGATCCAAGGATGGAGAGAAAAACAACCCTTCTGTGAGTATTTGACCCTCCTTGTATAAAGCTGTTAATACATTTAAGCTAATCTAGCCTTGGAATTTAGGAAATGTGTTTTATCGGTAGTGTATTGAGTTTAGCATCTCAAATCAATGACCACAAAAACTTTCAAGAAGGTTACAATTGAGTGATGTATGTAAGATGATATTAATAGAATAGGAGTTTCTAGTACTCATCCCTTGACAGAAACATCGACTTGAGCACAATAGTCATCCAAGCATGAAAACACCTTCACAATTCCTAAGGGATCCAAATGAGAGACTACAGGACCTGGGTAGAGCACAGAGATGAGAAGATGCATTGAAGAGGAGAGAAAGTATAGTTTTACATTACCTATGCCACTCCTCCTCAACCCCAGGCAGCACAGGAAGGAGAGATGTACCATCTACTTGGAGAAAGAAAGAGAAGTGAGCACTGGTCTTCACCATGAACCCCCCAGCCTGAGGCTTCCCCAGGGAATGCTGGCATCAGGCTAGCTACTGTAGATTCAGTCTCCAGGCCTGCCCCAGTGGTAGGCTGGCCCATGTGGGGCTGAATTCTATAAAGTTGATGAATACTATATTAACACACAAAAACTAGTAGAGTTCATATGCACTAATGACAAACTATCTGAAAAAAGAAATAAGTAAAATCTCACTTGCAGTAGCAAAAAAATAAAATAAAATTCCTGAATGACTTATACACTAAAAACTATAAAACACTGGTTAAAGAAATTGCAGAAGACAAAAATATATGAAAACCTATCCCATGTTTATGGATTGAGAGAATTAATATTATTAAAATATCCATGCTACCCAAAACTATCTACAGAGTCAAGACATTCATCACAATTTCAATGACATTTTTCACAAAAATAGAAAACGATCCTAAGATTTATATGGAACCATGAAAGATTGCATACCCAAAGTAATCTTGAGCAAAAAGAACAAAGCTGGAGCCCTCATGGTACTTGATTTCAAAATATAGTGCAAAGCTATAATAATCAAAACAACAGGGTACTATTGGAATGGAATACAGAGCTCAGCAATAAATTCGTGCATCTAAGGTTAATTGATCTTCCACAAAAGTGCCAAGGACACATAAAGAGGTGCTCGAAAAGCTGGATATCCACATGCCCAGAAGAAAATTGGACTCTTATCTCGTACCTTGTAAAAAAATTAACTCAAAATAGATTAAAGACTTAAATGTAAGTCCTAAAAATGTAAAAGTATCAGAGAAACATAGGTAAACAGCTTCTAGACTTTTACCTTGGCAATGATATTTTGAATATGACCCCAAAAGCAGAGTCAATAAAGCAAAAGCAGATTCAATAAAGCAAAAATAGGAAAATGAGATTGCATCAAATTAAAAAGATTCTGAGCAACAACAAAAAGACTCAATAGAGTGAAAAGACAATTATGGAATGGAAAAATATATTTGCAAACTCTACACATCTGATAAAGGGTCAGTTTCCAAAATATATAAGGAGCTCAAACAACTCAATAGCAAGAAAACAAATAACCCAATTTTAAAAATGGACAAAGGACCAAAATAGATATCTCAAAAGAAGACATACAAATGGCCAACAAGTGTATGAAAAAATACTCAAGGTTGCTAGTCACCAAGAAAATGCAAATCAAAACCACAATGTGATAGTACCTCACACCTGTCAGAATGGCTACGATAAAAAAGACAAAATGTAAGTGTTGGTGATGGTGTAGAAAAAAGGAAACCCTTGTCACCGTTGGTGGGAATGTAAATTAGTATAGTCATTGTAGAAAACAGCATGGAGTTTCCTCAAAAAAATTAAAAATAGACCTAGCATATAAAGCAGCAATCTCACTTCTGGGTTTACAGCCAAAGGAAATGAAATCAGTATCTCAAAGAGCTATCTGTACTTCTGTGCTAATTGTAGTGCTATTCAAAATAGCCAAGATATGAAGTCAACCTAGGTGTCCACAGATGGATGAATGGATGTATAAAATAGCATATAATGGAATATTATTCAGCCTTAAAAAAGGAGGAAATACTGTCATCTGTGATAACATGAATGAACTTGGAGAATATTATGCTAAGTAAAGCAAGCCAGGCCAAAAAGACTCAATATTGCTTGCCCTCACTTATATATGGGATCTAAAAAAGTTGAACTTACAGAAGAAGACAGTAGAGTGATTTTTGCCAGGGGCTGGTTGAGTGGGAGAAATGGGGAGATGTTAGACAAAGAGTACAAAGTTTCGGTTATGCAGGATGAATCAGGTCTGGAGACCTAATGTACAGCATGGCGACTATGGTTAGTAATACTGTATGATATATTTTAAATTTGCTAAGACAGCATATTTTATTTTATTTGTTTACTTTTAAGACAGAGTCTCACTCTGTCATACAGACTGGAGTGCAGTGGCATGATCTTGGCTTGCTGCAGCCTTGAACTTCTGGGCTTGTGTAATCCTAAGAGAGTAGATTTTAAACGTTCTCACCACATACAAGAAAGGGTAACTAGTGAGGTGATGAATATGTCAATTTTCTAGATTGTGGTAATAATTTCACAATGTATGTATATATCAAAATATCATATAATATGCCTTAAACATACATAACTTTTAAGTCAATAATATTTCAATAAAGCTGGGGAAAATGTTTTATAAAGAAGGTAACAATTCAAAAATATTTTTCTATATTACCCATTTGACCAGAATTTATCTCTGTTAATTTTCTTATTTCCTTTTAAAGTAATGCTTTTTTTTTTTTTTCCCTAGAGGATATATGTAGATGATTATTTCACTTGGTGACAATTATGTGCTAGGGTCTAAGTGACTGAACATTTTGCCTTTAGATATTCATTCCTTTGCATTCACTTATTAAACACACACTAATTTTGTGCCAACTGTTTGTCAGGCACTCAAAGCATTGGGAATGCACTGATAAACAAAATAGGTAAAGATACTTGTCCTCACAAAACTTGAGGAAACAGAGGTTGATAATAAACAGCTGCTCAAGTAAATCAATACTAAGATAATTTCTGATAGTGATAAATGTTATGAAGACACTAAAACAAAGACAAATGGATGAATGTGTGTTATCAGAGATGACCTCTTTGAGGAGACAGCATTTAAGCTAGTACTTGGATTATAAGACAGAAATCCTGGGCAAAAGTATTCCAAGCAAAGGGAACAGTGAGTTCAAAATCCCTGAGTTGGGATTAACTTCCACGTTCTTGGATAGAAAGATGGGGGCAGTGAGCAAAAAGAGGAGCATATGTGTGAGGGGAGGTGGAGAGCAAGGCAGATGACATGGGTTTTGGTCTCGGCCAGGAGTTTGAATTTGATTGTAATTACAACGGGAACCATCTGCTATATAGTAGGTTAGGTAGTAATATCATATGAGGAATGTTTCAGTTGGATCACTTTAGGTGCTATGTAGAACCAAAAAGAAAGTTCACTAAGAGCTATGTACTCCAAGAGTTCAAGAGACTCATTGCAGCATCAAAAGTGAGTAATCACAATAACTTTCAGCTGTTTTTATGTATGGGCTATATACCCTGAAGTCAGTGATTTGGTTCGAAGCCTTCTTTATGATCTCTAAACATGAGTCAAAGCTAATAAAAACTGAAAATGCTAAGTATATAATCTTATCAGTGGAGTGTGTATTGGAGTTAGGGACAGTTGAGTCATTATTTTCAAGGGACACAAACACTTTACTATCATTGTGATTATAATCAAACACCACATTCTGAGCTCCTGGATCAGGAAGTTCCTAGATTATCTTAAGGTTATTGCTTTCTAGTAGTGCACATAACGATTCACAAGCTAAGCAGATATAGCCTTTATCACTTGATATCTTAAGTAAACAGTTTAAACAAGCTAGACCTAGAGTCACGCATCCTACACTTGTCAAGCATCTAAAGACAATTATTTCTGAACAACCATTAGTATTAAAATTATATTTGGAAGTTAATTAAAGGTAGTTTCCTGGCTGAAGACGTTTATGAGCTACTTTTTTCTTTTACCCTGCAAATCTGTAATATGTGCCTGAAATTAACAATATATTAACTTTTAAATGCATAGACTCATAGTTAAAATTACACAAAAATCCACTTAATGAGCAACTTAAATTCACGAATCTCAGGTACATTTATTTTCTAAGTATATCACTCCACAGAAGATTTTAGTTTGTTTCTCTTGTATTCAAGTATGTCTTTGAGAAAGAAATTTCAGGTATGTCTTTGACACAGGAATTTTTTCATTGTTATATTCCCCACATCATATTGTGACAGTAGGTAAATGATAGCTGTAATAATTTTAAAGGCTTTTTTCTGTCTACTATCATGAATAAATATTGTGCCTTATATGAGTGAAATTTCTTTTTTTTGTTGTTTATGTTTGTTTTGTTTTTAATACGGAAAGAAAAAATTTGGTTATGGTATAGGAGATTGAGAAGTAAAAAAAAAAAAAAAAAGACGATTCTTCTCTCATCCCTCAAAGCTTTCCTTCAATAAGTTCTATTGAGTGCCTGCTATGAACTAAGTAGTAACCTCTGTCCTTAGAGTGTTTTCAGATTTATCTGAGGCATAAAATTATAAGTAATTATAAGACTTTGTTTTATAATACATCTGAATTCAATTTTAAAGTAATTAGTGATACCAAGTGATATATACAAAAGTTGAATTTTCACAGAAGATGGGACTTTGAATTGTGTCTTATGGGCTTCAATTGATCCTAAGGTTTGAAGTAAATCTAGACATTAATGACCTAAAAATTGGAAGTGATCACAGAGTTCACCTAGGCAAAATTTCTACCCAGCAAAAGCCACTCTTAGGAATATCTTTGATCATTTAGCCACAGCAAGAATCTTTATGTAATAGGTATCTAAATTTATGAGGTAGAATTTCTACTTGAATGGAGTTCTAATGGTTAAAATGTTCTTTTATTGAATAATAGGTATCTAAATTTATGAGGTAGAATTTCTACTTGAATGGAGTTTTAATGGTTAAAATGTTCTTTTATTGAACATAGATTTGCACACTTGTAACATGTCTTAAATTCTGTCATTTTGAGAAACCTAAACCAAATCTAATCTATCTTTCCAGTAGTTGTGCTTCAAAAATATTTGAAAGCTATGTTGATCTACTTCTAAAGCCTAATCTAGAACTTTTACCTGTATATTCTGTTAATGACTCTAAAATTTTAGTGCAAGGAACTTAATATGGTGAGATTATTCTTGTTCTTAACCTGCGTATCTAATTTAGTTCTAACAGTATAATCTGTTCATTGTCTTCTTATATTATTATTATAGATATTTCTTACTTTTGGGTATTTTCTGACAGCATAGAATCCCATCACATGTATCTCATCTGTATTTTTCTATAAACCCATTAGCTATGACATAATACTTTTCCATATTATTTTTGTGTTACATAAATGATTTAGGAAGAGGATTAATGTTTGTATTTAATCCACCTTCAACATAAGCATAGAAAGTGTTTCTTGCATATCAACAAAAGAGAAAAAGATACCGAGGCAAGATTTTTTTTAAGAGCCATTGTTCAATTTCTTTGCACTCAGTCTGATTTATTTCAGATGCTGCATAACCTAATTTGCACGACTGGATTAAATAACCTAATGAACCCTGACCCATGTGCTTGAGCATTAAGGATGTCAAGTACCCATTTGTGTTTTGTTTATGTCTTCCTTCCTGTTAAATGTCATCTATATTTGGAATCTTTCCAGTGTTGACTTTAAAAAGGAAGCATAGGTCACTTAAATGAGAGAGCAAGCATACAGGAGATGCAGTAAATCAGACCATTACTGATTATGATTGGATCTTGAACATCTTCCAAAACTACTCTTTGCATTCCTTTCCAATCTCTGTTTGTCTGATTGATTTATGCTGAAAATTATGATCTCGTGTTACAGTCTTCCTTTGGTTTGTTGCTGGTATACTAGCATTCTGCAATGGCAGTTATTATGGGCAGTAATGAAGATTATTAAATTACTATAACCATTTGCAGAGGAATTTGGGGTGGAAAACTTTATTTTCTTATAAAAGAATTAAATCCCATTGGAATCACTAATGCAAACAATGAAAATTCACATGCCACTGACTGCAGTACAGTTCTCTGGGCAGCTTTGGTCCCACCCAGTTCTCTCTTTCTTGCTTGTAGTTCTCAACAATCACTATAGAATGTGCTGGGAATGCAACATTCTGAGGTAAGGAGAAGCTGGCCAGAACAGTCTGGGCTGTGTTCCAGTACCCTCTAGAAACAAAATGTCTTCATTGCTTTAGCCCAGAGTGTCCTGTGTTTCCCAGGGTATAAAACCCAGGGCAGGCTGCTTTCTAGGGTCCCTCCACTGTAGTGCAAGTGAGGCATGTGCAGACATGGCTGCCCAAGGCAGTTTTCCTGAGCCTTGGGAGACTACCTCACAAAGAACCTTAGGCTTCTGTTGTCTCTTCCTATCTATCTATAAGTAAGAAACTCACTTATGTAACTTGTTTTGTGTGTGGGTGTTTGGTGTCAGGAGACATAGACGCCTTGGTAACCAGTGCACAGTGAACCTGCTTCATGGCCAATTTTAAGCTATTGGGATTTGCTTTTTGAAAATCCCCCCAAAAGTTCTATAATCATCTTGCTATCAGCCAGTATCACAGGAATGCTACAGATGCACCTTTTTTGGCAGAGGAATGTGTTATTTTCCAGAGATCGTTTTTAAAAGGATAATGCTATATTTACTTATTAGAATTACATTTTTTCATATAAGTTTTTTTTCATAAAAATCTCTTTAATTTTGTCCCAGTGAGTCTAGGTTGGTACAGATATGTATCTCTTAAAAACCAGGTTGTGAGTTGCTGCTACATAAAACAATGTCTCTATTATAGGCAGAACTAGATCATAGAAGTCTACAGTGATGGGAGAAACAAAAACACCTTATGCATGGTTCTCATGCACACTTGGAGAAAGTTCTACATATTCTATCCTTTTCATCATATTGGTACAGATTGTCAAAGTACCATTTGAATTGCCTGGAATTCCAGCATAATTCATTTATTGGATGTTTGTTGTCACTTCAGAAAACCAAGACCACCAATCACATTGCCTTGTTAAAGAACCAGGTTGGGCTTTCCCAACCAGAAGCAGCCATCCCTTTTTAAAGCAAAAGTTGAGTGAAACATCTGTAAAAGCAGTGATACTTATGGTAGAGTTGCTGATGATAGTATATTTAGCATCTTAATGGGAAGGGAAACACTGAATGTCTTCTGATAATTTGAGAAAATATCATTCTTTTCAATAATTATCTAGCAGCCAGTAATACCTAGAATAAACAAGAATCTATTTTTGCTCTTTCAAAATGTGATTAATATTCATCAAATGCATATAATCAGATAAGACAAATACTCAGAGAATTGCCTTGGAAATTTTTTTGTGTTATCTGAAAGACAAGTAAAATTTAAAATTCTAAGCATAGCTGGAACAATTATTTGATAGTTATAGGTAAATATATTAAAGAAATATGTAAATATGAGATAATATATTGCTGAATATTAGCAAGTCATTTTTATTCTGGACACTTCTGGAGCTTTTGCACATAATGAACTGTGTTGAGAATATTTCAGCTGAGTTAATAGCATCTCTTTAAAAAAACATGTTAAGTGTTTCTTTTATGTCACAGGCTGGGAACTGTTTTGCAAAATGAATTCAAATCATTAAAATTACTTACATTTATCTACGTATTTTAAAACCATCTAGAAATTTATTAAACTATTGTAAGGATAATAAAAGAGATTCAAAGATAAGTGTTTAGTTGACCATGATTTTAAATCTGAGTAAACAGAAAAGATAATTTGTTACAAGATAAAATTATTGTTTGAAGGACTGAAAGGGAATATTTAGGTTTGTTATTAGGTATAAAGATTTGTTATAGATACCACAATGTTATGATGCCTGCAATTGCAGAAACACTGATATAGCTGATAATGGCATTTCATTACTTAAACTTTTAAGAGTATTGGAAGAGATAGTAATAAGTAATATAATGTTACATCCCTTTTGTTTTATTTAACTATCCACAGAAGGGATCCACATTACATATTATTTCTATTAGTCCGTTCCCATGCTGCTAATAATGATATACCTGAGACTAGGTAATTTAAAGGGAAACCTGGAAAGAGGTTTAATTGACTTACAATTCAGTGTCAATGGGGAGGCCTCAGGAAATGTACAATCATGATGGAAGGGGAAGCAAACACATCCTTCTTCATATGTTGGCAGCAAGGAGAGGAGTGAGAGCTCAGCAAAGGGGTAAGCCCCTTATAAAATCATCAGATCTTGTGAGAACTGTGACACACTGTCATGAGAATAGCATGGGGGAACCTGCCCCCATGATTCAATTACCTGTCACCGGGTCCCTCCCACCACATATGGGGATTATGGGAACTATAATTCAAGATGAAATTGGGGTGGGGACACAGCCAAACCATATCATTCCACCCCTGGCCCCTTCCAAATCTCATGTCCTCACATTTCAAAACACAATCATGCCTTTCCAACGGTTGCCCAAAATCTTAGCTCATTCCAGCATTAACCCAAAAGTCCAAGTCCAAAGTCTCATCTGAGACAAAGTAAGTCCCTTCTGCCTATAAGCCTGTAATATCAAAAGCAAGTTAGTTACTTTCTAGATACAAGGCAGGTACAAGTATTATATAAATATACCTGTTCCAAATGGGATAAATTGTTCACAACAAAAGGCCCCATGCAAATCTGAAATACAGCAAGGCAGTCATTAAATCTTAAAGTTCCTAAATAATCTCCTTTGACTCCACGTCTAACATCCAGGTCATGGTGATACAAAGGGTGGGCTCCCACAGCCTTAGGCAGCTCTGCCCTTGTGGCTTTGCAGAGTAACAGCCCACTCTTGACTGCTTTCATGGGCTGCCATTGAGTGTCTGTGGCTTTCCCGCATGGTGCAAGCTGTTGGTGGATCTACCATTCTGTGGTCTGGAGGACCACAGCCCTCTTCTCGCAGTTCCACTAGGCAGTGCCCCAGTGGGGAATCTGTGTGTGGGCTCCGACCCAACATTTCCCTTCTGCACTGCCCTAGCAGAGGTTCTCCATGAGGGCTCTGCCCCTGCAGCAAACTTCTTCAGTGGACATCCGGGCATTTTCATACATTCTGTGTAATCTAGGCAGAAGTTCCCAAACCTCAGTTCTTGACTTCTGTGCACCTGCAAGCTCAACACCATGTGGAAGCTGCCAAGGCTTGGTATTTGCACCTTGTGAAACCATGGCCCTAGCTGTATCTTGGCCCCTTTTAGCCAAAGCTGGAGTGACTGCAATGCAGGGCACCAAGTCCCTAAGCTACACACAGCAAGGGGGCCCTGGGCCTGGCCCACTAAACCATTTTCTCCTCCTAGTTCTCTGGGCCTGTGATGGGAGGGGGTGCCATGAAGCTTTCTGACATGCCCTGGAGACATTTTCCCCATTGTCTTGGTGATAACATTCAGCTCCTCAATACTTATGCAAATTTCTGCAGCAGGCATGAATTTCTCCCCAGGATATGGGTTTTTCTTTTATATCATATCATCAGGCTGCATATTTTCCAAATGTTTATGCTCTGCTTCATCTTGAATGCTTTACTGTTTACATTTTTTTTTCTGCCAGATACCTTAAATAATCTCTGTCAAGTTCAAAGTTCCACAAATCTCTAGTGCAGTGGCAAAATGCCACCAGTCCCTTTGCTAAAGCATAACAGGAGTCACCTTTGCTCCATTTCCCAACAAGTTCCTCATCTTCATCTGAAACCACCTCAGCTGGACTTCATTGTCCATATTACTATCAGTATTTTGGTCAAAGCCATTCAATAAGTCTCTAGGAAGTTCCAAACTTTCCCACATCTTCCTGTCTTCTGAGACCTCCAGGTCTCTAGGAAGTCCCAAACTGTCCTACGTTTTCTTGTCATCTTCTGAGCCCTCCAAACTGTTCCACATTTTTGAGTAACCTTATAGCAGCACCCATCTCTAACCATACCAATTTACTGTATTAGTCTGTTCTCATGCTGCTAATAAACACATATTCAAGACTTGGTAATTTATAAAGGAAAGAGGTTTAATTGACTCATAGTTCAGCATGGATGGAGAGGCCCCCAGGAAACTTACAATCATAGACAAAGGGGAAACAAACACGTCCTTCTTCAGATGGTGGCTGCAAGGAGAAGAATGAGAGCTGAATGAAGGGGGAAGCATCTTATAAAACCATCAGATCTGATGAGAACTTACTATCAGGAGAATAGCATGGCGAAAACTGCCCTCATGATTCAATTACCTCCCACTGGATCCCTCCCATGACTCATGGGGATTATGGGAACTACAATTCAAGATGAGATTTGGGTGGGGACACAGCCAAACCATATCAGTATTAAAATTATAATAAATAGCAAATTAATTATACATTTTAAAATAACTAAAAGAGTGTAATTGGGTTACTTGTAATACAAAGAATAAATGCTTGAGGGGATGGATACTCCATGCTCCACGAGGTGATTATTTCACATTGCCTACCTGTATCAAACACCTCTTGTACTCCTTAAATATATACACTTACTACGTACCTACACAAATTAAAAAAAGAAAATAAAGTACTAAAAAAATTATTCAAAACTGTGATTTTAAATATTATTTATTGCTTTTCTAGCTAATGTATCTATTTATTCATTTGCTAATTCAATATATAGAGTGTTCACTATGTATCAGACCCATTTTAGGCACTGGCCATACAGAAGTGAACAAAACAGGGAAATTCAGCTCTTAATGTGAACAAAATCAGTTAAGTATAAAAATCTTAAGTATAAAAGTTGATGTTAAGGCTTCAGGAAACAACATTTTCCTTGAGAAGAATAAAGTGTCAGTATGCTTTTATATGAGACATAGCTGACCTGCAATATTTGAGAACTTTTACTTCATATATATATATATATAATCTAAGCTGAAAATCTGACTCTCAATTTCTCACTTATTTTCTCACTTAAGTAAAAACTATAGATAAACAGCTGGATAAATAGATTGATAAACAGACTAAATATCTTATATCCATATTCCTCTAATATTCTCCAGAAGGAGTTCAATTTGTTGATGGCCAATAATTAGGAAGGATATTTCAGTATGATGTGTGCCAAAACTAAGATGATTTTTGGCAGAATTGCTTTGGTTACCAGATGGATGAACTAAATGATTCTGTCCAACCAGTTATATCACTTAGTTTTATGGGGGTTCTCTGTGAAGCTAATTGATCTTGATAGGTTTCTAAGGATATGTTCAAATGCACATTGTTATAGAGCTTATTTAAAGTCATGCTGTTATACAGTTAAGCTTTTGATAACTTCCACCCTCAGGAGCTTCTGCTTCTTTGATTTGTTGACATGAAAACTTTGACATTTCTAGTAGATACTTGCACAACCAGTGGAGCAAATCCATTGCTGCCTTCTGAGTGAGTAAATCCATTGCTGCCTTCTGAGTGGAGTAAATTCATTGCTGCCTTCTGTTAGCATTCTGACCCCAGATTATAAAAGTTTGTTCTTAAATTGTCCTCTAACGTTTAATGAAAACAATGCTGCTTAAATTTAGATTTATCTGTTACCCAGTGAACCGCTCAGCTAAAAATTATTCCATAAATAGCATTTCTTCTTGTCTGACTTCTTACAAGGTTTGAACTGCAGAGAGTTTAGGGTTGTAGTCTCTGGTAAGGATCTGTAATGCCAGAGTTCTACGTACTAATGAAGAGCAATTCCACTTGCTTTGATATAGGTTTAAAGTTTGTTTTTTGGTGAAAAAGCCATGATCCTAACCAAGATGGTCATCTAAACGGATGGCTATAGCCCCCTTGAGTGGAACTAGGTTAAGATAAATAAAAGGATAGAAAAGGTAATAGAAACATGTTATGTGAACCTGGGTTGAAAATCTTGTTGAATATTAGTAATGCAAGACTTTGGGCAAGTTACTACATTTCTGTGGACATCAGTTGCCTTCCTGAAAATTGGAGACAATGGTAATTATTTCATATGGCTGTAATGAAGAGTAAGGAGATATGGCAAAGACAGAACTGTGTACACTATGCCAGTATTCTTTTACTGAGAACTTTTTGAAGTTATAATTCTTCCTTGCCACTCATACTTTACCACTTGGTCCTTGGTGTTATTGTATCTGATGTATCAAATCAAAGTTAGATATAGGTTGTCATGAATAAACAACCATTCATATACACATTCATATCAACGTCTTGCTTAAGGCTATGTGAATTGGGAAGCAGAGGAATTATCTAGTGTACTTGATCAGTGCAAGCAGATGTGCTAACACGTGTGTGTGTGTGTGTGTATGTGTGTGTATGTGTATGAAAAAGAGAGAAAGGAATTCACATACAGGTATCTGATTACTCTTAGATAGAAAACCTGGAGTGAGGAAACAACATATGTGTCAGGGTGGCTCTGAGTGCCCCGCTGCAGCTGTGTCACTCCCTGGGTGGATTCTGGACATACTCCTTGCCTCTTGGAGAACCCCTGCAATTGGTATGCCTATATCAACACAGTGCTGAAATATTAGATTAGAAGTGACCAAGGTAGATGCCTGGGGAATGACCCTGTCCTGGTTATCTATTGTTATATAACAAGACAGAACAGTGAAGGGCTGTGCCTACGACTGTAACAGTATAACTCCCACAAAATTCTATTGGTCAAAGGTGTCACCAATTGTCACCTTGTCACCCAGATGTTTCCAAAGGTACAAAAAGTACAGAGAGAGTAGGATAGCTTCTGAGAAGAAACTGAGCATGAGAGAATTTGAATTGAAGACTGCCTTTTACATTAAAGGTGGTTAAAAGGCAGTGCTGATTTTGAAATCAGGAATTTGCTACTTCTGGCAGTCAGTCACCAGGTTGGTGAGACTGTACTCCAGGGAATGGAGTAAGTGACTAGAAAGCTGCCACATGCTGGCTGGTGGCTCCTCTGTCTGAGCAGACTGTGAAGGGAAGAAATGCCTTCCCCACTCTGAGCCAGGCCATGATGGGGTGACCTCTGATGTGTGGGCCCTGTGCCAGCAGTAGGTAGTAGATTCGGGGAGACGCATGTCTGCGATCATGACAGAAGAAAAGAGCCGAATTGCTAAACTGTCACAACCCTGTATTGTTTTCCTATTGCTACCATAACAAATTATCACGAAGATAGGGTCCTAAAACAATACAACTTTATTATCTTACAGTCCTATAGGTCAGAAGGAAAACACAGGTCTCACTGGGCTACATGTCAGCAGAGCTGCGTTCCCTTCTGGAGGTTCTAGGGAAGAATCTTAGGGAGAATCTGTTTTTTTTTTTTTTTTTAACCTGTTCTAGCTTCTTGTGGTATTTTCATACTTTGGTTCATGGCCTCCTTCAGTCTTCAAAGCCAGCGACATTGCATGTCTCTTACACTTCCTTTGACTCTGACTTCAGCTGCAGAAGGTTGTCCACATCCAAGGGTTTGTATGATTAGATGGGTCCTGAATAATCTCCCCATTTCAAGGTCCTTGACTTCAACCACACTGCGAAGTTGCATTTCCTTATAAGGTAACTTATTCATGGGTTCCAGGGTTAGGATATAGACATCTTTGGGATACATGCTTCTGCCTACCACAAACCCTTCAGAGATGAAGAAACCTTATTTTAGACTTTTTCTTCTTGCTTTTCTATTCCAGTTCCATCCTTGCTGTTAATATATTTCTGTGGTGCTAAGTTTCACCATTACCAGTGTCCAAAGCAGTAGCAAATGTTATGGATGGCTAAGGTGGTGGCCAATGGTTCTCAATATCGGCATCAAGGGAGATGTGAAAGGTAATTCACATGTCCTTGATGGGCAGAAAGGATGATTAAAACAGATCCTCAGGCATTTGTGAGCCTTCTAGAGAACTAGGAACTATTTGAAGAAGAGATTCTGGGGGAAAGACTTGGCTTTCTTGCATGAGTATTTGGAGTGTCAGAAAGAACAAAATTTGGGAGATTAATTTAAATATGAGATAATTCTCAAAAGTTGTAAAGCTTGAAACATACCAGTTTTCATTGAATAAATGCATTGTTCTTTGCTGTAGCTGCTTTTTATGCTACACTCAAAAGACTGACTTGCTATTTACCAGAATAAACACCAGAGACACACAAATGCACACACACACAACATACACAGAGACCCATGCACAGGCACACACAGAGACACAGACACACACACCACACATACCACACACACACAGACACACACAACACACGCACTACACAACACTTGCACACAGAGACACACAAATGCACACACACAGTCACACACATACACACAGGCAGAGGAATAGAGAAAATCATTTCTAAAATGAAACCTCCATAGAGTTACTAGATTTAACTTCATTTTTTATTTCCCAGGAGGGAATCTGCAATAGTCTATTAATAGTATCCCCTAGCATATAACATTCTGCAGATGTTCTCTTAGTGCTGATTTTTTTCCACACCCAAACATGTTATCAATTATCTGTATTTTCATTTTGGGAGGTTCAACCCAGAAAGACCATTAACTGTAGTTCTATTGTAGCATTTCTTCCCAGTGTCATCAGGTTGTAGTAATTTTCACATAAATTGTTTTGAAAAATTTAATAAAAGCATTTTTCTTGTGGAGTTTATTAAAACTCAGTATCTATCCTGAAACAAGGTATACTGGTATTGCACACTCGTACATCTTCCACCTGTGAAATTCTTAAAATCAGGATAATGAAAACAGTAACAGCAGGACCAATCAAAATGCAAAGTTGGGAGAGCAAATGGCAGGAAAGAGAAGAAAATGATATGCATGTTTCTCACATTCTGTGAGAAAGCACTGATTAGCAGCAAGTCTCAACTCCGTGAGAGAATCCATTTTCTAAATTTTGGGGGGACCTCTGTTTTGAGCACCAAGTGAAACACAGCAATTTAAAAAGAGACTTTCATTTATGGAAATGCAAAGAAACAAAGCATTTTATAAGTTTGGAATGATCTTGTTTTATTTTCTTTTGTTTCAGTTTTGGCAGGATTGTTGCCTGTGCTAATTTGACATACCCTCCTTAGATATGAACATATGTTAGAGAGAAAAGGAAGAGACTTGATTAAATACTTCATCTGTTCAATGAACCTTCCCTAAACGTGCATTTGCTCAAATTTTTAAGAGATATTACTTCAATATATGTTTTGGATTTAAATGTTATGCCTGATCAATAAAACAGGCTGTATTCTCCTGTCCTGATGAGCTTAAGTGTGACTCATGTCTCTCTTGGTCTGTATCCATTTGCATCCAAGAAATATTTGTCTTATTCATCTTTTATGAGAGAACTCTTGGCAACAGGGGAGAAGGATACTACGTGATGATTGGTCACCAAAGTATTTCCACAGTTTGCTTCTTGACATAAAAACAAGTAGGCTAAATTGACAAGTTTATGTGTATCTTATGGTGGCAAGACACCCAGATCCCTGAAGACATCATCCTTCCTTTCAAGAAAGGCCTGGGACAAACTTGAGAAGGTCGGAGGCTCTGTGTTTTTGGTTCATTTCCTCTTCAAAGACATGAACCTCTATGGACACCAGTGATTCATTCATTATATTACAGGAGGTAGCTAGTCAGGCACCAGCAGGGCAGGAGAGGGCTCCCCCCAACACACACCACACACACCAGGAGTGTTGGTAGACCATCAGGTGATGGTCAGGCTGTTGTAAACTGTCTTTCAAAAGTAATAATTGGTCACAGCTGGTGCCAGGGAAAGGCGTTCTCTTAATAGATAGAACACACCTGAAACTGGTGATCATCAGCTTCCCAATAAGATCGCAGGAGCTGAGCAAGCGGGGAGAGGTAATACAAGCCGGAAGTATGCCAACGTATAAAACCCCAAGTCAAAAGGTTAGACCTCACACTTGATCTCTCGAATTGCCCCCGTGGCCCTCTTCCAAGTGTACCTTACATCCATTCGTTCCTGTTCTAAAGTTTTTAAATAAGTTTTCACTGCTCTAAAACTTGCCTCAGTCTCTCACTCTGCCTTATGCCCCTCAGTTGAATTCTTTCTTCTGAGGAAGCAAGAATTGAGTTTGCTTCAGACCTCTACAGATTCACTGCTGCTAACATATTTTGGTGCCCTGTGACTCGGAAATGTTCCATGGGTAATATACTTTAGTGCTGCGTGTGACTCGGATACATTCCCCAGTAGTAAGAGACCTCTATGCCTTGCCTTCTTTGGCTGGAGGTGTTCAACCCCTGTACATGGCTTTCTTCTCCCCTTTCACTCTCCTGTTCACTATCCAACCCCCAGAACAATTCCTTTTGGGGATAAGTGACTCTGCTCCTTCCGGCGGATCTTCAGCTCATCCTGATAGGTGGCTCGTGGGGGCTGGAAGGACTGTGGGGTCTGCACCGAGTGGAACTGAGGCATTAATGGCCCTCTTAGACAGGAGGCTTGCAGGGTGGTAGGCCTAAAGCCTAAAACCCTAAAACCGTGCAATGTCTGGGTTTTTTCTGCATTTTTGAACTAAAATCGACTCTTGCCCAAGAAACTGCACTGCCTATTCTGTTTTCTGTGTGTGTGTGTGTTCTGAAATATCCTTGCACACCTGCCAGACTGTCTGACTCAGAGGGCAAGTCGGCCTTTTCTTTGGTTTCACATCACATGCTGCGTGGCTTCCTTTTCTGCCTTAAAAACACACACTCCCTGTTATCGTGAGCCTGCAGCTCTTAATTGCATTGCGTGACAGCAAACACTCGGGCTCCATTGCGGATATCCCCCAAGATTTATACTTGTTCTTACCCTACCAGCTCAGATGACCTCCAACCCTCCCCGTCTCCTGGCACATTACTGGGACAGACATTAATTAAAACTCTGACTCTGCCAGATCCTTATGACTTATCATATGCTTTTCATTCCTGTTATGCCCTAGGGCCGAGATTTCCGGTGGCTTTTGAAGCAGTTTGTCCAGCTGCATAGGACCTCACTCTGGCCTTCTAAGGATCCCACCTACTTACTTTTTTTTTTTTTTTTGAGTTAGCATCCCTTTTGGATGAGGTTAAATTATTTCTTTGCCATTTGTGAATTCTTACCCCAAATGTTCCAGAGTTTAGTACTTTATGTCAAGAGGGCAAATAGGTACCCTCTCAAATCCTAGGGCTGCTGTTTTTGCGAGCATATGAAGGCTTTCCATGAGTATTCCTCTCACCTCCTCCCACTTCTTCCTGTAGCCTTTCTTTCCCTTCTCAACATGCATCAAGACCTTCAAGGTCATATTGAAGGGAGGGAAGTCCAGCCCCCTTGCGGCAGTTAGCTGAAAAACAGGCTTCCCATAAAGAGCAGGGGAAACAGGAAGCTAAGAAAAGAGATAATTATTTTGTTGCTAGAATGCTCTGAGTGAGAGTCACTGTAAGGTCATGGAAACAAGGACATAGGTGAGCCTAAGGCTGCAGGTGCAAGAGACCCATAGGACAGAGATGAAGGATGGTCCCAGGCTAACAGACCATCAGAACAGAGATGAAACACACCATCAGAACAGAGATGAAAGGTTAGGGGTACACAGTAAAACTGGTTCGTTCCAGAACCCCAAGGATGAATAGGGGGCCCACTGTTCACTCCAGCATCTCCTCTGTTCTCAAGTGGGTAATTATGACAAGATGGGACCAGGGGTAGATGGTAAGACCAGTTCATCCCAGAACCCAGTAGATGATGGGGGATGCCCCACTCAGGGTAATAGAAAAGTAGAGGGAACACTTTCTTACGCTTTCTCCTCTCTTCTCTCTTTGTAGATGGGTAATCATGTCTCCATACCATAGGACATGCCCCTCAGAAGCATTCCCCAAAACCAGGGAAAGTTTGATTCCCCTAAACCTTAAGAAAAAAAAAAACAAAACAAAAACACTTAGTTTTCCTTTATAATACTGTTTGGCCTAAAAACGAACTGGAAGAAAATTACAAAAGTCGGCTTTGCAACCCAGTGCCCCTGTTCAGGAGGTCTTCAGATTAGCCTCCTCAGTCTTTTATAACTGAGATCAGAATAGGGAGCATAGGACTAAGAAAAAGGAGAAATGCAGGGATAAGTCGTTATCAATACAAATGGGCATTTAATTCCTAGCTGTTGGCCCTTTGACAAGAAATAGATTAGCTATGTCTGGCCTTGTTGCTCGCTCTAGAAGCAATAATTCAGGCTTTGAACAAATAGACCAGAGCTTTTGGCCTTGAGTAATAAGACTAAATGTTGTATATTGGGGGCCTAATCCATGATAGTTATTTGTGACTTCTTATACAGTATCTTATTTAATAATCTTCATGATAACCCTTGGAGATATATTTTTATCATCCCTATTTTACAGATAAAGGAAATGAAACTCATACAGGTTAAGCCAATTGTTCAAAGTCACACCACAACTGAATGGCAGGGACAGATCTCAATCTGAACTTGCCTGACTCCAAAGCCTATGACCATTCTATCTTGCATATTATTTTCCCTGAATCATAGTTTGTATAGTTATAACAGTGGGGTAACAGTGCCTAACTTGCATAATTGCTGAGAAAGTTAAAAGTAGTATGTTTATGGTAGCTGGCACATTGTAAATGTTTCATAAATTTAAACATTCACTAAAAATAATTCTTGACTATGTGTTATGTACCATGCATAGTTCTAGGTGCTAAGGAGCAGAGTGGCAAACAATCATACCATGGCCTTTGATTTCCTGAAGCTTCCTGATTTGGTATTATCCCATTTTATTGCCAGCAATTTCAGTGTCTGGGTGGGGGTGGTTGGGAGTGGAGAGTGTATTGGTTTGCTAGAGTTGTTGAAACAATAGTACCACATACTGAGTGGCTTAAATGATAGTAATTTATTGTCTCACAGTTCTTGAGGATAGAAATTTGAGATAAAGATGTTGGCAGGATTGGTTTCTTCTAAAGGCTATGAGGAAGAACCTGTTCTATGCCCCTCTCCTAGCTACTGGTGATTTTCTGGCAGTCTTTGGTGTTCTTTAGCATGTAGAAACATCGGCCCAATCTCTGCCTTCATGTTCACATGGAGTTCTCCTTGTATGTGTACCTGTGTTCTAATTTCCCTGTTTTATAAAGACACCAGTAATATTGGATTAGGAGCCCTCCTCCTTCAGTATGACTTTATCTTAAGTAACTACTCTACAATAACCCTATGCTCAAAAAAGTTCACATTCTGAAGTATTACGGATTGAGACTTTAACATATGCCATTACGTGTGTGTATATTTATACATTCTTTATCTATTCATCCATTGACAAACACTACATTTATTTCCATATCTTAGCTATTGTAAATAATGCTGCATTGAACATATGAAAATAGGTATCTTTTTAAGGAGCGAATTTCCCTTCCTTTGGGTATTATTTAGGTTTAAAAAAGAAAAATGATTCTGCCATTTACAACAACATGGTTAAACCTGGAAGGCATTATGCTAAATGAAATAAGCTAGACATAAAAAGACAAATACTGCTTGATCTCACTTATATGTGGAATCTAAAAAAGATGAATATATAGAAGCAGGGAACAGAACAATGGTTACCAGGAGAGGGCGAGGAGGTAGGAAAAATGGAGAAAGGTAGGTGAAGGTTGCAATTAATAGGATGAATAAGTCTACAGATATAAGGAATGATATGGTGATTACAGTTAAAAATAATATGTTGTATACTGTAAATTTGCTGAGAGAGTAGATGTCAAGTGCTCTCACCACACCCACACTGACACACAGATACACACACAATGGTAACTGTGTGGGGAGATGTATATGTATATGTTAATTAGCTTGAGAGTAGTAATCTTTTATTTATATATGTAATCAGAACCTCATGTTTTACACCTTTAATATATACAATTTTTATTTT
>NW_012103654.1:681831-692845 GCF_000951045.1 Mandrillus leucophaeus | reverse complement strand
ACTAAATGTTGTATATTGGGGGCCTAATCCATGATAGTTATTTGTGACTTCTTATACAGTATCTTATTTAATAATCTTCATGATAACCCTTGGAGATATATTTTTATCATCCCTATTTTACAGATAAAGGAAATGAAACTCATACAGGTTAAGCCAATTGTTCAAAGTCACACCACAACTGAATGGCAGGGACAGATCTCAATCTGAACTTGCCTGACTCCAAAGCCTATGACCATTCTATCTTGCATATTATTTTCCCTGAATCATAGTTTGTATAGTTATAACAGTGGGGTTAACAGTGCCTAACTTGCATAATTGCTGAGAAAGTTAAAAGTAGTATGTTTATGGTAGCTGGCACATTGTAAATGTTTCATAAATTTAAACATTCACTAAAAATAATTCTTGACTATGTGTTATGTACCATGCATAGTTCTAGGTGCTAAGGAGCAGAGTGGCAAACAATCATACCATGGCCTTTGATTTCCTGAAGCTTCCTGATTTGGTATTATCCCATTTTATTGCCAGCAATTTCAGTGTCTGGGTGGGGGTGGTTGGGAGTGGAGAGTGTATTGGTTTGCTAGAGTTGTTGAAACAATAGTACCACATACTGAGTGGCTTAAATGATAGTAATTTATTGTCTCACAGTTCTTGAGGATAGAAATTTGAGATAAAGATGTTGGCAGGATTGGTTTCTTCTAAAGGCTATGAGGAAGAACCTGTTCTATGCCCCTCTCCTAGCTACTGGTGATTTTCTGGCAGTCTTTGGTGTTCTTTAGCATGTAGAAACATCGGCCCAATCTCTGCCTTCATGTTCACATGGAGTTCTCCTTGTATGTGTACCTGTGTTCTAATTTCCCTGTTTTATAAAGACACCAGTAATATTGGATTAGGAGCCCTCCTCCTTCAGTATGACTTTATCTTAAGTAACTACTCTACAATAACCCTATGCTCAAAAAAGTTCACATTCTGAAGTATTACGGATTGAGACTTTAACATATGCCATTACGTGTGTGTATATTTATACATTCTTTATCTATTCATCCATTGACAAACACTACATTTATTTCCATATCTTAGCTATTGTAAATAATGCTGCATTGAACATATGAAAATAGGTATCTTTTTAAGGAGCGAATTTCCCTTCCTTTGGGTATTATTTAGGTTTAAAAAAGAAAAATGATTCTGCCATTTACAACAACATGGTTAAACCTGGAAGGCATTATGCTAAATGAAATAAGCTAGACATAAAAAGACAAATACTGCTTGATCTCACTTATATGTGGAATCTAAAAAAGATGAATATATAGAAGCAGGGAACAGAACAATGGTTACCAGGAGAGGGCGAGGAGGTAGGAAAAATGGAGAAAGGTAGGTGAAGGTTGCAATTAATAGGATGAATAAGTCTACAGATATAAGGAATGATATGGTGATTACAGTTAAAAATAATATGTTGTATACTGTAAATTTGCTGAGAGAGTAGATGTCAAGTGCTCTCACCACACCCACACTGACACACAGATACACACACAATGGTAACTGTGTGGGGAGATGTATATGTATATGTTAATTAGCTTGAGAGTAGTAATCTTTTATTTATATATGTAATCAGAACCTCATGTTTTACACCTTTAATATATACAATTTTTATTTTTAAAGTACTTTCACATATAAATTCTGGGGTGACACAGTTCAAACCATAATATGGAGTTTCTCAATATAAATTAAATTTGAGTTTCCCTTGTTTGCTTTGAGAAAATATTGCAGTCAAGCCTTTCTGCAGTGGAACAGGCACAGGGAATTTGTTCACAAAAGTGAACACACTGTTGGGCTGCCATTCTACAAGCTCTAGGAATTGCATCCAAAGCTTCTCAAACACTGAATTAAAGATATGTTCATAATGTTCCCTGAAATAGGATGAGCTTTCACTCTAATTGGCTTCTGTGAGCTTTGAATGGCTTTTTTTCTAGTAGGACATGGATGGTAAAGTTGACTTCTGCAGTAAATGCCAGTGGTGGTGATGGCAGTCTCTAGCCACTGGTCCCTTGAAGGAAAACCAACACCAGAGTCAAACACCATCAAGGGTGTTCAGGGAATGGAAGAAGAAGGGTGATCTGGAGCAGTCTATTGCATCATTTAATGAGCATTTGTTGACAGCTTTCTGAGTACAAAGCTTTCCTCCTGTAAGAATAATTAAGAAAGAGATAGCGGTCTTTATCCAATAAAATCTAAACGTTCTCCCACAAAATACCATGAAAACAGCAAACCTGGCCTTTTGTCCATCTTATAAGAGGAAAGGAATTAAGTGAGTTTCGAAAGCTGAACTTTACAGACCACCCTGCCTTTCATGTAGGTTAATTTACTTACTCCTCAGGGCAACCCCTGTGAGAGAGAAAAAAAAAGTTCACAAAACTTGGTAGCACTAAAATTTCTCTAAAATTGATGGATCTGATATTCATGTCATGGTTTACCCGACTCCAATTTTCAAGTTGTTTCCACAATACTAGACGGAAGTAGCTGGGCATCACGTAGCATGGCTGGAAACACATGAACTTTTGTTCTGGTTTCAACTATTTTGTCCCATTAGCCATTCCTAGGAGTCTACATATAGTGTGTCAACAGACAGTGAGGAAATGCTGCAGAAATGCAAGTGTTGTCTAGTAGCTTCAGCCTGCCAACACCTTTTACCACAGGTGGGAAATCTAAGACAACAAACTTCACCTGGCTTGTCATCTTCGCAGTTCTCAGTCAGTGTCTGAGAAACAGGCCACCTTAGACCTGTACCCATCCTCCTTCCATACATGCTACTCTGTCTTCTTTTTCCCAGCCCTTCCCAACAGTGGTCTCTTCTGCCTTCTCTGAATATTATGTTTCATCTCTGATAAACTCTCCTAAATTCTTTACCTCTTCTAGAATTCTTCCTCCCTTCTCTGATGAAGTAGAACATATTTATCTTCCCAAATAATTGATGTCATTCCTTATGCCTAAATAAGGCCACTCTTTATCCCATGTGACATGATCCAGAGTTTGGAGGCTCTGTGCACATTTTCTAAGGTACTGTTGCTGCTTCAAACCCTTATCCCTGCATCCTCTTACAAAGCATCTTCCTCCCAAGATGCTCACTCCTTCCAGCTTTGCTAGCCTCCCTCTTGGCGCTATCATTCATCTGTAGACATTGTGGACTCTGTGGACATTGACCTCTAACTCATGGTCCTCCTGAGCACAAGTCTCCATTTTGAGAAATTTCAGTATCTGTAATGGTAACCTAACTATTTATTTAACTCTATAAAACTTCACTTTTACTTCACATAATTTACTGACAAGCAAAGTTGTATCTGAACTTTTAGTATCATTTAGCATTTCTCCATGTCTGAATTCTTATGTTCTACTCACTGATCTCACCCAACTTCTTATGCTTTCCAAACTCATGGGGATTTTTCAGGCCTTAATGGTCCCCATCCCCCTGTCTGCCACCTCATCAAATGCATCATTTCTATTTTAGAGTCATTTAATGCCGTGCCACAGGCATGGTCCAGCATTTAATAATTTATCCTGAATCTCAACAACTTGCTCTTTCCTGTTCTGTGAATCTTTTCAAATCCTCCATTTAACTACTAAATACTGTTTGAGAAGATCACAGAATCATGTGAGTTTATGCTATTTCTAGTTTGTGACTTATCATATCAGTTCAGCTCTTCATACTTGGCTAATTATTATTATTTTTTTTTGTACATGGTCACATCTCTTTCCAACGCCTATATTATTTTTCCCACTGACTGCTGCCTCCTTGAAACTCTTTCCTCCTTACCTTTGTTAACACCACAATTTCCTAATTTTTATTTTATCCCTATGATCATCCTAAGCTAAAACTTGAAAATCATGTCTGTTTCTTCTCTGTCACCACTTGACAAGTCAAAATATTTGTAGCTTCTCCGAATCTCTCAGATATGTCTTTTCCTTTTCATTATCTGCTGCTGTGATAGAAAAAAAGACTTGAATTTTTGAATCCTGGATCTGTTACTTTTCGGTTGTATGATTGTGATCAAGTTACTCAACCTCATTTTTCTTATCTGTAAAATGAAACGAATAATAACAAAAATAATGATTATGAAGGTGATACATATTTTATAGGGTTGTTGTAATAAAAACCTAGGTCTGTCTGCTTCTAAGTCTGGGATTTTCATACCCTGCCTTGGCATCTGGTAGTTGAGATTTCTTCCAAAGCATAGTAGTACTACCCCAAAAAGATCCCCTGGCCAGAATTAGGATGACATGAGCTGCATCTGCTGTGTCTAACTAATCATATTCTCTCTTTCACTCCAATGTTTTCCAATTGGTTTTGATACCAGATTGCAGCAAGTAATGGATTTATAAGGTCATATATTTTAAAAGACAAAAACATTAAAATATTAAAAAAAATTTGCTTAGAGTCTCACTGATATTCTTGGTACAGAAAATAATCTACAATTTTAAAAATGATGATATAATAGTTAACATTTTTTGAATGCCCAGTATATGACCCGTATTGGGCATATTGGGTGGGCACTCGACCCACATCATCTAATTTATCTTTCAGAGTTGTTGAATTTAGGTGTGCAGGTTCTCCATTCTACAAGGCCACCCCATCTAAAGAAACTATTCTTATCAGAGACATCATAAACATATGTATTTACTGTGACAAATTTTGATCTGATGACTGTACAGTGGCTTACATTAATAAAATCCAAATATTTCAGATATATGAGATGAATATGGACTGTGCTGAAGAGAGGATGTCATTTTCTGACTGTACAAATGCACTGCAGGGTCTCCTCATTATCATAGTCTTCATCATCATCTTCTTCTTGACTGTTTCTTTTTTTGTTGTCCCCCTGTCACAGGTGAGAAACCTGAGATTTGTGGAAGTTAAAAGACTTGTGCAGCATTCCACAGCTAGTAAGTGGCAGAGCTGGTACAGCATTCCACAGCTAGTTAGTGGCAGAATTGTCTGTTGGAATCTCAGCACTACACAACCCTGCACATCTCCTGTGGCCCTTGTTTCTGTGCTCAGCATGTAGCAGTTGCTCGAGTGATACCAAAATGAAAGGAGCCAAGACATTGGGTAGAAAAAATTTTTTAAAATGAGGAAAACTATCAGAGAGTTGAATAAGAAGACTTTGGTAATAGGCAAAAATCAGAATTTCTGTGATTCTGATTCCATTTATTTTACACATGTCCACCCATCTCTAGGTTAATGGTAATATATAAGATACAAAAATTTTCTTTTAAAAATAAATTAAACTTCAAAGAAGCCACAACACATTAACTTAGAGAATCTGGGCACTGGCCATCTTCTAAACCTTTTTATCAGGGCTGAAGCAGAGGACAATGGTGCGTTTTCCGGGACATGGATAATGGCAGCTTCAAAAGATGACCTGTTAAGGAACACTGGAAACAGATTGTGTTTGCAGCCTCAATGAAATAATATGAATCATATAGCTAAGCACGTTCAAAGAGAGAGGGAAAAGATGCCCTGGAAGGTCAGACACAAGCATGAAACAGCCTGACCCTAAGACTCTCTGTCATTTTGGGCAATAAGAAATCCTGGCCAAGCAGAGCAGCTGTCCCATGATGTCCTCCCTGCCTGGTCCCTTACCTCTTTCAGATGTGAGATCTAAACACAATAGTTCAAAGCACTGGAAAAGTTTTCTCTGCAATGCTTTTACCTTTTGAATAAAAAACTGGTATGATTTATTCCCTTAGCTTTTCACCTTATTTGGAAATTTAGATAATTATTTTAATAAAGCAGGAAAAGATAATGACCCTGACATCTTTATTGCTTTAATCTCTTGTATCAATAGATAATCATGATGATTGGAATTTATGGCCCAGGATCTATTATGAGCAGGATGATGTGTTTTCTGGTGCTTTCAGCCATCAGATTCTGATGGCTTTTCATATATTAGGAGTATCCTTTTCATATATTAGGAGTATCCCTTATTATTCCTGTCAGATATTCAGAGATGAGAGTGTTCAGGCTGTGACACTGTTTCATTTTCATTAGATTTTATTTAATTGACCTGACTGTATTAGTGAGTGCTATCATGGCTGGCACTGAATATACACATGCATATGTATGTATCATATAAAGGAGGCTTAGCAAAGTTCCCTGGCTCTGAGGGTACAAGATTTCTTCAAGAATTAGAGTGGTAAAAGCCAATGATTCCCATTTTGAGCAGTGAATCAAAGTATCCGAGAAATTTTATTTAGTTAATTTAATGTAAGTTTTCCTCTCCCTCCCAGAAAGTAAATTATTTTAGGCAGGTAAAGAGAGGGCTGGAACTCTCATTAAATCTGACTCAAAGCCCAACTTGAGGACCAGTGGTATGAATTGCACTAGTATTTTTAGTATGTAATCTGATGATATCTATCAAATTTTAAAACACATAGGAATTATAATGAGTGTAGAAGGAAAGCTAAAGAGAGTAAATTAACTTTTGGTTTAACATACGATATCCTAGCAAAGGAGAAAAAACACAATCTAACATAAAAGATAATACAAGTCCTTGAAATAGGGAATTCAACAAATGAAATTGGAAAGAGGAGTTCAAAGTCAACTGATTAAAATTTCTCTGAAATGAAGAAAAGACTAGATCAATCATTTGAAAGAACTCTTGATACACAAAAACAAATTGATTTAAAACTGTGCAAACTGAAGCATACCGTAGGTTTTAAGTGATTGAACTCAAAGTAGAAAGAATTCTTCAGTCATCTAGGCAAAAAATAAATATTTCTCATAAGGAAAGAATATTCAGGTGATTCCATTTGTTTTCCACAGCATCCTTCAATGGAGCAATATCTACAAAGTACTGAGGGACAAAAACTGTAATATAAGTTTATCTCATTCATCAAAGTAATAGTTCAAGAATAAAAGCCACAGAAATGCTTTCTCAAAGATGAAAAGAAATATGCTACTCAAAAGTCACTGTGGAAAAAAGGAAACAAACAAACAAACAAAAGCACTGAAATTCAGCCAAACATGAACTATATCAAAGAAAGAATTCAACAGCGGAGCAGCTATGGCGAAATGGCTTAAGGTATTTAATCCACTAAAATATGAAGCCAAGAATAAATAAAAAATAAATCATGATTTCAGATCACAATATAAATGCCACTTATTTGGACAAAGTAAACATAATGCAAATATTAATACCAAAGACTCAAAAGTAGAGGGACATGAAATTGAAAGAAATGCAAGAATGCCAATCAGTTTTCTCATTAGAGAAAACATTTTTTCCCTTTTTTCTTTTATTTCATTCTCTTGTCTAATTGCTTTGGCTAGGACTTCCCGTACTGTGTTGAATAGGAATGGTCAGAGTGGGCATCCTCTCCTTGCTAGAGTTCTCAATGGGAATGGTTCTAACTTCTGCCTGTTCAGTTTGATGTTGGCTATGGGTTTGTCACAGACAGCTCTTCTTATTTGAGGTATGTTTCTTCAATGCCTAGGCTGTTGAGGATTTTTATCATTAAGGGTTGCTGGATTTTTATTGAAAGCTTTGTCTACATCTATTGAGATGATCATATGGTTTTTGACTTTAATTCCATTTATGGAGTGAATCATATGTATTGATTTGCATATGTTGAACCAAGACAAAACTATTTGAACTGGAAAAGTATTTTTTTTAATGCTATAATTGTTCTAATCTCAGTACTTCAAATATTATTTTCTTTTTTTTTAAAAATTCAGCTTTTAATTTAGATAGAGGAGGTACATATGTAGAATTGTTACATGGGTATATTGGACCCAGGTAGTGAGCATAGTACTGAATAAATAGATGAGTCTTCAACCCATTCCCCTCTCCCTGCCTCCCCTCTTGAGTAGTCTCCAGTGTCTATTGTTTCCATGTTTAAGCTCATGTGTGCTCAATGTATAGCTCCCTCTTATAAGTGAGCATACAGTATTGGTGTTTTGTTCCTGCCTTAATTTGCTTAGAATTATGCCCTCCAGCTCTATCTACTAACGTGTTGCTGCAAAGGACATTATTTCATTCTTTTCATGACTGTGTAGCATTCCATGGTAACTATGTAACACATTTTAAAAATTCAGTCCCCTACTGAGGGGCACCTAGGTTGATTCTGTGTCTTTGCTACTGTGAATAGTGTGGCAATGAACACAGGAATTCATGTTCTTTTTTCATGTGCCTTTTTGGTATAATGATATATAATCCTTTGGAGATATATCCAGTAATGGGATTGCTGGGTTGAATGGTAACTCTGTTGAAAGTTCTTTGAAAAATTTTCAATCTGCTTTCCACAGTGGCTGATTTAATTTACATTCACACCAGCAGTGTATAAGCATTTCATTTTCTCCACAGCCTCGTCAGAGAAATCTGTTGTTTTTTGTCTTTTAAGAGTAGCCATTCTGACTGGTGGTATCTCACTACAATTTTGATTTGCATTTCTCTGATCGTTAGGGATGATGAGTCTTTTATGACATATTTATTGGTCATGTGTATGTCTTCTTTTGCCCACTTTTTACTGGGACTATTTATTTTAAGCTTGTTGATTTAAGTTCCTTATAGATTTTGGATACTAAGCCTTTGTCAGATACATAGTTTGCAATTATTTCCTCCCCTCCTGGAGGCTGTCTGTTTACTCTATTGATAGTTTCTTTTGATGTGCAGAAGCTCTTTAGTTTAATTAGGTCCCACTTGCCAATTTTTGTTTTTGTTGCTATTGCTTTTGGGGACATGACCATAATTATTTTGCCAAGGCTGATGTCAAGAAGAGTATTCTCTAATTTTTCTTCTAGGATTTTTTTACAGTTTGAGGTCTTACATATAACTCTCTAACCATCTTGAGTTAATTTTTGTATATAGTGAAAGTAAGGGTCTAGCTTCATTCTTCCGCATATGGTTAGCCAGTTATCATAGCACCATTTCTTAAATAGGGAGTCCTTTCCTTGTTGCTTGTCTTTCTCAGCCTTGTTGAAGGTCAGGTAGTTGTAGGGGTGCAGATTTATTTCTGGTTTTCATTCTGTTCCATTGGTCTATGTGTCTGCTTTTGGACCAGTACCACGTTGTTTCGATTACTGTGGTCTTATAGTATAGTTTGAAGTCAGGTAGTGTGATGCCTCCAGCTTTGTTCTTTTTGCTTAGGATTGTTTTGGCTACTTGGGATCTTTTTTGTTGCATATGAATTTAAAATGTTTTTTTCTAATTTGGTGAAGAATGACCTTGGTGTTATAGTTTGATAGAAATAGCATGTAATCTATAAATTACTTTGGGCAGTGTGGCCATTTTAACAATATTCATTCTTCTAATCTATGAGCATAGGATATTTTTCCATTTATTTGTGTCATCTCTGATTTCCTTCAGTAATGTTTTATAGTTTTCCTTGTAGAGCCCTTTCACCTCCTTGGTTAGCTGCATTCCTAGGTATTTCATTTTCTTTGTGGCCATTGTAAATGGGATATTGTGTTCTTGATTTGACTGCCAGCCTAGACATTATTGGTGTATAGAAATGCTACTTATTTTTGTTCATTGATTTTGTATCCTGAAACCTTGCTAGAATTGTTCGGTAGTGTAAGGAGCCTTTGGCAGAGTCTGTAGAGGTTTCTAAGTATAGAATCATTTTGTCAATGAAGAGAGGTAGTTTGACTTCTTTTCCTATTTGGATGACTTTTATTTCTTTCTGTTGCCTGACTATTTTGTCTAGGACTCCCAGTACTGTGTTCAATAGGAGTTGCAAGAGTGGGCATCCACTTCTTGTTACAGTTATCAAAGGGAATGGTTCTAGCTTTTGCCTGTTCAATATGATGTTGGCTATGAGTTTGTTATAGGTGGCTCTTGTTATTTTGAGGTATGTACCTTTGAGGCCTGGGCTGTTGAGGGTTATGATCATGAAGTAATATTGGATTTTATCAAAAGCTTTATCCATATCTATTGAGATAATTATATAATTTTTGCTTTTAATTCTATTTATGTAGTGAATTACATTTATTGATTTGCATATATTGAACCAACCTGGTATCCTAGGAATAAAACCTACTTGGTCATGGTTAATTAATTTTTTGATATGCTGCTGGATTCACTTTGCTAGAATTTTGTTGAGGATTTTTACAGTTAAGTTTATCAGGGATATTGGCCTGAAGTTTTCTTTCTTCATGTCTTTGCCAGATTTTGGTATTAGGCTAATGGTGGCTTCATAGAATGAGTTAGGGAGAAATCCCTCCTCTTTGATTTTTTGGAGTAATTTCTGTAGGCTTGGTACCAGTTCTTTTTATGTCTGGTAGAATTCAGCTGTGAATCTATTCAGTCCAGGGCTTTTTTGGTTGGTAAGTTTTTAAATTCCTGATTCAATTTCAGAGCTTGGTATTGGTCTATTCAGGGTTTCAATCCCTTCCTGATTTGATCTTAGAGATTGGGTGTTTCCAGGAATATATCAATTTCCTCTAAGTTTTCTAATTTGTGCACACAGAGTTTTCATAATATTCTCTGAGGATCTTTCAAGACAAAGAAACAAAATCTCTGGGAAATATGGGATCATGTAAAGAGACAAAATCTATAACTCACTGGCATTCCTGAGAGAGAATGAGAGAGAATAAACAACCTGGAAAATATATTTGAGGACATAGTCAATGAAAATTTTTCTAATCTTCCTAAAGAGGTTGACATGAAAATCCAAGAAATACGGAGAACTCCAGCTAGATACTATACAAGATGATCATCCCCAAATCACACTGTCATTAGATTTACCAGTTCACGCAAAAGAAAAAATTTTAAAGGCAGCTGGAGAGAAGTGTCAAGTCACACACAGAGAGAACCTCACCAGGCTTGCAGCAGAACTCTCAGCAGAAACTTTATAAGCCAGAATAGACTGAACACCTATTTTGAGCATCCTTTAGGAAAAAAAATTCCAATCAGCAATTTTGTATCCCACCAAACTAACCTTCATGTATAACAGAGAAATAAAATCCTCTTCAGACAAGCAAATGCTGAGGGAAAATGTTTCAAGTAGACCAGACTTATCAGAGGTA
>NW_012103654.1:679345-681781 GCF_000951045.1 Mandrillus leucophaeus | reverse complement strand
CATTGATTTTGTATCCTGAAACCTTGCTAGAATTGTTCGGTAGTGTAAGGAGCCTTTGGCAGAGTCTGTAGAGGTTTCTAAGTATAGAATCATTTTGTCAATGAAGAGAGGTAGTTTGACTTCTTTTCCTATTTGGATGACTTTTATTTCTTTCTGTTGCCTGACTATTTTGTCTAGGACTCCCAGTACTGTGTTCAATAGGAGTTGCAAGAGTGGGCATCCACTTCTTGTTACAGTTATCAAAGGGAATGGTTCTAGCTTTTGCCTGTTCAATATGATGTTGGCTATGGGTTTGTTATAGGTGGCTCTTGTTATTTTGAGGTATGTACCTTTGAGGCCTGGGCTGTTGAGGGTTATGATCATGAAGTAATATTGGATTTTATCAAAAGCTTTATCCATATCTATTGAGATAATTATATAATTTTTGCTTTTAATTCTATTTATGTAGTGAATTACATTTATTGATTTGCATATATTGAACCAACCTGGTATCCTAGGAATAAAACCTACTTGGTCATGGTTAATTAATTTTTTGATATGCTGCTGGATTCACTTTGCTAGAATTTTGTTGAGGATTTTTACAGTTAAGTTTATCAGGGATATTGGCCTGAAGTTTTCTTTCTTCATGTCTTTGCCAGATTTTGGTATTAGGCTAATGGTGGCTTCATAGAATGAGTTAGGGAGAAATCCCTCCTCTTTGATTTTTTGGAGTAATTTCTGTAGGCTTGGTACCAGTTCTTTTTATGTCTGGTAGAATTCAGCTGTGAATCTATTCAGTCCAGGGCTTTTTTGGTTGGTAAGTTTTTAAATTCCTGATTCAATTTCAGAGCTTGGTATTGGTCTATTCAGGGTTTCAATCCCTTCCTGATTTGATCTTAGAGATTGGGTGTTTCCAGGAATATATCAATTTCCTCTAAGTTTTCTAATTTGTGCACACAGAGTTTTCATAATATTCTCTGAGGATCTTTCAAGACAAAGAAACAAAATCTCTGGGAAATATGGGATCATGTAAAGAGACAAAATCTATAACTCACTGGCATTCCTGAGAGAGAATGAGAGAGAATAAACAACCTGGAAAATATATTTGAGGACATAGTCAATGAAAATTTTTCTAATCTTCCTAAAGAGGTTGACATGAAAATCCAAGAAATACGGAGAACTCCAGCTAGATACTATACAAGATGATCATCCCCAAATCACACTGTCATTAGATTTACCAGTTCACGCAAAAGAAAAAATTTTAAAGGCAGCTGGAGAGAAGTGTCAAGTCACACACAGAGAGAACCTCACCAGGCTTGCAGCAGAACTCTCAGCAGAAACTTTATAAGCCAGAATAGACTGAACACCTATTTTGAGCATCCTTTAGGAAAAAAAATTCCAATCAGCAATTTTGTATCCCACCAAACTAACCTTCATGTATAACAGAGAAATAAAATCCTCTTCAGACAAGCAAATGCTGAGGGAAAATGTTTCAAGTAGACCAGACTTATCAGAGGTATTTGTGGGGGTTCTAAACTTGGAACTGAAAGAATAACACCTGCTACCACAAAAGTACACTTAAGCACATAGTCCACAGGTACTATAAAGCAATTGTGCAATCAAGAGACACATATAATGTCACCCAGAGGCTCAAAGTAAAATGATGCAGAAAGATTACCATGTGGAAAATAAAAAAGAGCAGGAGTCACTATCTTTATAGCAGATAAAGCAGACTTTAAAAATAGAATTTTTAATAAAAAGTAAGGACAATAAAGAGTATTACATAATTATAAAGACACAAGAAGAAGCCTTAACTATCATATATATATATATATGCATCCAAATATTGGAGCACCCAGATTTATAAAACAAGTTCTTCTTGGCCTACAAAAAGACTTAGACAACCACACAATAATAATGGGAGACTTCAACACCCCATTGATAGCATTAGACAGATCACTGAGGCAGGAAACTAATGAGGAAACCTTGGACTTAAACTCAACACTTGACCAATTGGACCTAATAGACATCTACAGAACACTTCACCCAACTACCACAGAATATACATTCTTCTCATCAGCACCTGGAACATATTCTAAGATCAACCACATATTCAGTCATAAAGTAAATGTCAATAAACTAAAAAATGAAATAATATCAAGCACACTCTTAGACCACAGGGCAATAAAAAGAGAAATGAACATCAAGAATATCTATCAAGACTATAGAAATACATGGAAATTAAAGAATTTTCTCCCAAATAACTCCTGGGTAAACTTTAAGGCAGAAACAAAAGCACTGTTAACAGGAGAGTTTGTAGCCCTAACTCCCTTCATTAAGAAGTTAGAGCTCAAATTAACAATCTGACTTTGTACCTAAGGGAACTAGAAAATTTAAAAAAAGAACAAACCAACCCCAAAACTGACAGAAAAAAGAAATAACTAAAAGCAGAGAAAA
>NW_012103654.1:673531-679235 GCF_000951045.1 Mandrillus leucophaeus | reverse complement strand
ATAAAAATAAATAAAATAAAATATATATTTTGTAATAAAATATCAGATGAGACTGATAATTTCTTCTGTTTCTTTGTTAAGTTCAAATAAAATTTAATTATTTTGTGTTTAAATACATATATTTGAAGATCTCATTGTTTTAGAGTTATTTCTATAGCCTTATGGATCTACGTAATTGTGAATTTATCTGCCATTCTGAATGTGTTGTGTGAATATGTGTGTATTATATAATCATATAAGTATATGTACATATACACACAAACACACAGGCAGATGAAGAGACACAGAGAGCTGTTATTATAGAATAACAATGGCTAATATTAGTATTATAAAATGCCCTCAGCCATAGCTGAATCATCTGCCTTTTATGAGAAGTATGCGTTCCAAGACTATCCAGGGAGATAGGTCCCAATTGGAGACTGAATTAGTAGTAATTTCATTGGTCAGTTTTTCTATTTTTTAGTAGAAAATTTCTGCTCTGACAACTAGAAGATCTTTCACTTTCATGTGTTTCTACCTATCCAACTTTTCCTAGTAGATCTTTGTGACTAAAACATCTGACCACATGTTCATAAACTCTAATGATGATGAAGTTTCATGCTCCTGGTCTCTCTGGCCACAGCTGTTTAAGGATAGACATCTACTCCGGCTGGGACAATGAGCCTCCCGACAAGATTTCTGGTATTTTTATTATGCTTTTCCTGTTTTAGCCTGGCTGGAGCCTTGAATGTAATCTCATGAATTGTGAGGACCACCTTCTACCGTGACATCTGGGAAGCCAAGAATGATGGAATGCAGAATAAATAAATATTTCTATAAAAGTCAGCTCGAGACAGTTTCTTTTCACCAAATAATCCTTGTTGACATGTGGATTAAATTTTTCAGAAAAAGAAACATGTAATAATTTTTTTTTGTAGCATTCACACTAATGTAATGAGGTTTGTAATAAAAGTATCAGTGACTTCAATTCCTGCCATATTCTGAAACCAAATTTTTTTTTTACAATTACTTAATTTTTTCAACAAATATTTATTGAGCTTACTATGAATCAAGCACTTGTCTAGGTACTTGAACAAAACAGACAAAATCTCTCTGCTCTTATAAAAATTACATTTTGGTAGAGGAATATAGTCTAGTTTTGGGATAATGCTATAAAGTAAAACATTGGGGAAATTTGTTAGTTAATTTGTGTAATCAATTAAATCTTTCCTTAAATGTAAAAAACTGAAAAAGCAAATTAAGAGATCTCTCAATACAACAAAAAAAATATAACCTAAGATTGTAAGGTAAATGATATAATATTATAACAATATAATATAATAATAAAAGTATTTTCACACACTTGTATCTTAATGAGGTTACTAAATGGAAATTATGCCTCCAGACTTCAACTTTTGTTAATACATAGACGAAAAGCTGTTTAGAAAAATTTATTTTCAGATAAATGAGCAAAAAGTAAATGTTCAATAAATATTTGCTGTATAGATGAAGGGAATGTTTCCGGTCTCAAAGAGCTAACACCAAAAGTAGAGGAGAAGTCATCATATTCTCAACCTTTTAAACTCTGCAAAAATGTAGACTGAATTTGTTAATTCTCTCTTTAGCCATATCTAAAACTTATAACGTCAATTTAGCTTGATAAATTCAGTGAGGAGAGAAAGAAAGAACATTCCTCACATACGATAGGATGTGCAAAGGTCCTGTGGAAAGAGGGTATACGAGTACTTCAGTTAGCAAAAATAAACCAATGTGTCTGGAGAATATCCAGCAAAGAGAAGAGCATCTCAAGATGGGGCTGAAAGAATGGATAGGGCCACGGCCTTATAGTCAGGTTAAGGTCTTTGGATTTTATCCTTAGACCAATACAAAAAATTTAAAGTATTCAAAAGTCATTCTGGTTGCAGGATGAGAGTGAATCATTGATGGGCAAGATCAGGTGTATGTAGACCAGTTTAGGGGGTTATTATACTCCAAGCAAGAGATGACAGTAGCTTGAATGAAGCAGTGGAAGTAGGCATAAAAGGAAATTAATGAATTCAAGTGGTATTTAGAAAAGAACATCCACAAGAGATAATTAGGAAAAGGTGGTCATAATGATTCTTAGTTCTCCATCTTGCATATGTGGCCATCTAGTAATATCCTTCATAGCAATAGGAACACTAGAAGAGGACATGGTTTCAGGAATAGGGTTGAGTTTATAGTGTCTTAATAGTTTGAAGTACTTTTAAGATATTTGAGAAAATTTGCCAGGTAGGTGTTTGGAGATATAGGCATGGAACCCAGATGATAGTTTTGGACTGGAGATGTAGTATTGTCAGTTACCTTTGTATAATGGCGGGACTGAATTAGGTTATCCAGGGAAAACAGAGTTAAAAGAGAACAGTGTTCAGGCCTGAGACTCAACCTACCAAATTTAGTGTTTGAGTAATGAATAAGGAGTCAGCAGAAAAGATTTGAAGCTGCCAGGTGGAGAGTTGGAGTTTAGAAGAGTACTATGTGACTGGATTATATGAAGACAATACTTCAAGCAAAGTGTCTTCACCGGTTATTGCTACTGAGAATATAAAAAGAATTGAAAATATCTATTGGATTGACTGATATGGAGATCACTCATAACCTTAGGGTAAGGTTGGTGGCATAATGAAGATGAAAACCATATTAGAAAAGTTGACAAAGTAGAAGGTGAGAAAATGTACATCATGGGAATAAATAACTCTTAAGAAGTTTGTTCTGAAAAAGAAGGTAGAGATAGAGCTGTGGCTAAAGAAAGATTTGGGATCTATGGATGGGAGAGTCTTGTATATGTTTAAATGCCGATGGCAAAGATCAGTTTGAGAGCATCTATTTATATTATTGAGTAAATTCTTACTGCCTTTTGACATTTTAGACTTCTTCATTTGTCATCTAAGCAAGAGTAATAAAACTCTAGTTTTCTATAATTTACTATGATTTTTAAAATGTTTTCTTTTACAATCTTATTTTTATTTCTACAGTAATGCTGTTGGTTAATATTACTTTTATCTTTGCAGCACTGGCCACTCCTGTAGTCTTCAATATGAGGTCTTCCGTGCTTACAAAATGCCTAAAAGCAGTAAGCGCTAAATAAATATCTATTGAAGAAATGGTTTAATAAATATTATCTACAAGAGAAAATTAAGGCCTTTAGAGTTTAAGTTCTTCACTAAATTTGCACAGATTTTAGGGGCAATATTGGGTCAACTGACTCCACGTTTGGTGATCCTTCCATTTTAGACTGCAGAGGCATTTGAGTTAAAACCAATTTAAAGTTAGTAACTATTGGTTAGATGTTTTGTAGTCATTTTTGTCTTTTTAAGAGACAATTTTCCCAAAGCTTTTAAACAAATAGCATTTGCAAGCAAAACTCAGCAACTGTTGAGTCCTTTAAAACCTTATGCTGCCTGAATAATTAAATTGTGGCCACTATCACGGAAACAAACGGGGCTAGTCATTGCTTTGTAAAGCATGAAGACCATTAAACAGATGCTTGTTCAATTAGATTTTAGTAAAATTCCTTAAAGCAGATTAGCAAACCCAATACAGGTGAAATAATAATTGAGGTATAACAACTAGCATAACACTTCTTAGACATTTTCTACAATGCCCACTTGCTCACTTATTTCTGGATGATATAAAATGAACAAAACATTTTTTTCCATTATAATTAAAATGTAAGGGGAGAGAGAGAGAGAGAGAGAGAGTGAGATAGATAGGCAGAGATGAGATGAGGCCATTTTAGCATACAAACAGGATATCTTGGGTACACATTCAGGCCCAAATTATGAAAAAATTAAGTGTTAATCTGTATATATCTTATGATACTTCGTGTATCATAATGGTATCAATATTACTGAGCAAAATACCCATTGGTTCAGGTACATATTTCAAAGTGTAATTGAATTAAATTTATTTAAATACTCTATTTGTATGGTTTAAATTATGTTTCAACAAAATAATGTCTGAATATGGAATAAACTATGACAAGGCATCTAACTCTAAGGAGCACTCCATTTTCCCACTCCTCTTCACCCTTGAATACTGTTTCTCTACAAGATTCATTTTCAAGTAATTATTCCTTCTGATATTCAATCCCACATTTATAAATAATAAAGATTTGCTTTAATTACTGTTGTTCTTAAATTTTAGAAATTATCTTGTAAATTTGTTTAAGTTCCCTGTAGATTATGGATATTAACCCTTTGTCAGATGGATGGATTGCAAAAATTTTCTCCCATTCTGTAGATTGCCTGTTCACTCTGATGAAAGTTTCTTTTGCTGTGCAGCAGCTCTTTAGTTTAATTAGATCCCATTTGTCTACTTTGGCTTTTGTTGCCGCTGCTTTTGGTGTTTTAGACATGAAGTCTTTGCCCATGCCTATGTCCTGAATGGTATTTTCTAGGTTTTCTTCTAGGACTTTTATGGTTTTAGGTCTTACATTTAAGTATTTAATCCATCTCTAGTTAATTTTTGTACAAGGCATAAGGAAGGGGTCTAATTTCAATTTTCTGCATATGCTAGTCAGCTTTCCTAACACCATATATTAGATAGGGAATCCTTTCCCTTTTGCTTGTTTTGTCAGGTTTGTTAAAGATCAGGTGGTTGTAGATGTGTGGTGTTATTTCTGAGGCCTCTTTTCTGTTCCATTGGTTTATATATCTGTTTTGGTACCAGTACCATTCTGTTTTGGTTACTGTAGCCTTGTTGTATACTTTGAAGTCAGGTAGTGTGATGCCTCCAGCTTTGTTCTTTTTGCTTAGGACTGTCTTGGCCATGTAGGCTCTTTTTTGCTTCCATATGAAATTTAAAGTAGTTTTTTCTAATTCTGTGAAGAAAGTCAGTGATAACTTGATGGGGATAGCATTAAGTCTGTAAATTACTTTGGGCTGTATGGCCATTTTCATGATATTGATTTTTCCTATCCATGAGCATGGAATGTTTTTCCATTTGTGTCCTCTCTTATTTGCTTGAGCAGTGGTTTGTAGTTGTCCTTAAAGAGGTCCTTCACATCCCTTCTAAGTTGTATTTTTAGGTATTTAATTCTCCTTGTAGCAATTGTGAATGGGATTTCACTCATGATTTGGCTCTCTGTTTGTTTGTTACTGGTGTGTAGGAATGCTTGTGATTTTTGCACTTTGATTTTATATCCTGAGAATTTGCTGAAGTTGCTTATCACTTAAGGAGATTTTGGGCTGAGACAAACAACCCCATCAAAATGTGGGTGAAGGATATGAACAGACACTTCTGAAAAGATGTTTATGCGGACAACAAACATATGAAAAAAAGCTTATCATCACTTGCCATTAGAGAAATGCAAATCAAAACCACAATGAGATACCACCTCATACCAGTTAGAATGGCAATCATTAAAAAGTCAGGAAACAACAGATGCTGGAGAGGACGTGGAGAAATAGGAACACTTTTACACTGTTGGTGGGAATGTAAATTAGTTTAAGAAATGTGGAAGGCAGTGTGGAAATTCCTCAAGGATATAGAACCAGAAATACCATTTGACCTAGCAATTCCATTATTGGGTAAATACCCAAAGGAGTATAAATCATGCTACTATAAAGACACATGCACACGTGTGTTTATTGCAGCACTATTCACAATAGCAAAGATTTGGAACCAACCCAAATGCCCACCAACGATAGACTGGATAAAGAAAATGTGGTGCATATACACCATG
>NW_012103654.1:666863-672225 GCF_000951045.1 Mandrillus leucophaeus | reverse complement strand
TGCAAGCCACTGAGATTTTAGTTTGTCTGTTTTTTTTTTAATCATGTTTGAAGCAACAACTGAAAAAAGTCACTACCTGTTGGTTATTTTACTCTGCGTTTTTGAAGAGATAACCTACAGGGTTTCGGTTGTCTTAAAAATAGATAAATAAATAAATAAATAAATAACTACTCTAGAAAAGAATAATCCACATTTATTTGCCCAAACATAAAAGCCAAGAGAATAGACTTAATCTCTTCTGTTCTGTCCGAGTCTGAGCTTCAGGGAGCTAGTGATGGGGAAAAACGAAATCTCTGGGATTTTGATGAGATTAAACTGGCAGAAAATTGCTAAAGTAAAAGGTTGCATCTTAAGGCATCAATGTCTTCTAACCTTAGAGTCTTACTATGTAAACAAATTGGAAAATAAAAAGAACCACTTGAGTGAAAACAGATTTTATTATTTTTAAGCTACTCTACAACTGTTAGTGCTAAAATATAGCTGCAGTTTTAATCAAACATTGGTCACATGACTTAACCCAAATTCCTACTTATTCTTTAATGGAGGAAAAAAACAAGTAATCACAGGACTATATCTGAAAGCACCCAGATTAAAACTTTCAATCTTTTAGATGCTTATTTATGTAGCCAGCTCTACATGGGCATAAAATATTTTTTTTTGTTAATGATAATAATCACTTCTTGCCAATTTTTATTGAATATTTGTCACATACTTTTATTATTTGTTATTTATTATTATTTTATTATTGTTATTTCTTCTAGCCTTAACGTCTATCTCTGACTTCATCAACATCTCCTATATTTAAGGAATTAGTTTTGGTTTTTCAGTGCTTTTGTCTGCTTGTGTTTAATTGTTATTATTTGTAATAGGCAACTCATTGGATTGCAAATGTAAACTGAATCTCTTCAAGTCTCCAGCAAATCTCAGATTGGTACTAATCTACCCTTTGGCTTTCATAGTTGGGAAATAATTTATCACCATATGATTTCTAGGCTATAGATAAAAATAAATAATAACAGTGAATACTAGCAGTTACAGTTTGGAATTATTTGGTATTTGCTATTTTATTTGTAGTTCTTAACCAATGCACCTAGTTAGGGAATAAGAATATATCTTTAGATTGTATGCCAAGCTAGGTATTACGGCTAAGAAAGAAACACATCCTAAAATTCCTTTTTAAGTTTGTTTTTGATGAAGAAAACAAGACAATATTATAGTAAGGAATCTAGAAAACTGTGCCCTTTGGTGTCTATCATTTCACCACTTTAATAATGGTCAGCTTTAAAAATTCTACTGCATAGCCTATTGCCACAAAAATAGAACAAAAGTAATGGTGAAATAATACATGTACTGTAAGTTGGTTTAGAAAGTGTCTAAAACTCCTTCAGACTTCTGTTTCTTTATCTCTAAAATGCTTCTTTGGTAAGTCATGTCAGAATCTAATAAGATAAAACATCTAAATGGATTTGGACACATAGCAGACCTCATTAACTGTAGCTACCTTTACTTCTATATTTTGCCTAAAACAATTTTTGGAAATAAAAGGATGATGAGGCATGTATGTTTGCAGAAACAAATTTCCTTAAAATAGTTGCAAATCCTGTAGTTAAAGAAGCTGTCCATCATAGGATTAGACTGTGTGCAATTAAAATATTTTGTCTTAGCAATAAGTCCACTTATTCTTATTAGAATAACTAATATTACTTAGTGAGAACCATAAGGTTCCGTAAAATTGGAATGGAAATTCTAAATCACAACTTCAATGGACTACATGTGATGTTTATTTTAAATGCAATTTAAGCAAAAGTTATAAAATATTATAGTATATGTAGTACTGCACATACTCAGACATTCAGAATTCAATGCTCTGGCCATGCTGGGTAGCAGACTTTTTTTGTTTTTATATTACCAAAAAATAAGGAATGAAGAATTTGTGAAAGAAGATTTTCTGCTGAATAAATTAGCCTTTTTTTTTTTTTTTTTTTTTTTTTTTTGGTGAAGTGTCACTCTGTTTCACAAGCTGGAGTGCAGTGGTGCGATCTCGGCTCACTGCAACCTCCACTTTCCGGGTTCTCCTGCCTTAGCCTCTTGGGTAGCTAGTACTATAGGCACATGCCACCACGCCAGGCTAATTTTTGTATTTTTAGTAGAGACAGGGCTTCACTATGTTGGCCAGGCTGGTCTTGAACCCTTGACTTCATGATCTGCCCGCCTCGGCCTCCCAAAGTGCTGGGATTACAGGTGCAAGCCACTGCGTCCAGCCACAAATTAGACTTTTAAAAAGTTATTTTGCATTTCTCTCTACTATCCTTTGAAACTTCACTAAAACAACATCAAAGGATACAAGCACTGTAAACTCACAAACACAAATAATAATAGTAAGAAAAGAAAGAAAGAAAAAGAAAGAAGAAAGAGAGAGATAGACAAAGAAAGAAAGAAAGAAGGAAAGAAAGAATCAAACAAGGTGAATGAGAGACTTTTGAAAATTCTGGAAAGATAGATAGTTTGTGCTGTCTTTAGGCAGGAGCTGAGTGTCTCAAGCTATAGTCAGTGAGGTCTGCTATGCGTCCAAATCCATAAAACTCATAGTTTTATGTGGAATAATTAGATTATGTGGGAATTTAAAAAATGGTATGTGAAAAGGGTGTGTGTTTGTTGTTTATCCAAAGTAGAATGTAGTGGAAATCTTCATTGTACTTTTGTTACATCCAGGATATCATAACTCAATACATAATTGGTGCAAAATAAAATAAAACCCACAAAGATTTGGGAGTTGCATTATTAGACACATTACTTCTTTTCACAGTGAAGGGAAACCTTATTGATATGGTTTAAAATTTCTTTGCGAAGCTAAGTGTCCATACAAAGCCATGGAAGTATTAAAGTGTATATTATACATGATATAACAAATGAGGTAATTTATTTGGAGTTGTTTCCACAGAATACACTGTTTGATATTTCTGTACTCTTTATGGCAAATTAGTTTTTATCCTTGTAGATGATTATATTCTTTCTGAGTCATTAAGAGCCATTACCGACATGTATCAAACTGTGTTGAAGCCTTGCCATTATGTTTAAAACATATAATTTGCAGATAAAATAAAAGTCTGAAGCTTGTCAAATATCCTTTTATTTCATATGGAAAAGTGAAAGCAAATGCTTTAATGTTGAATTATTATAAGATAGAATCGGGGAAAAATTGATATTTAATAAAAGAAATGTTATTTAGTTATTTGCAAGGGAACTGGGGTAAAGTCTACAAATGCTTTTTGTATGTGGGTATTCTCTCTTTCCTGAGAACACAGGAAGAATCTACTTCCCAGAACTCTTCAGGGCCATATGACTAGTTCTAGCCAGTGAAATATAAGTGAATTTGTTGCATCTCATTTCTGGCTGAATCTTTTAAGAGCAAGCATGCCACCTCCTTAGTCTCTCATCCTCTTTGGCACTAACTGTGGAGGCCATTTATTGAAATGGTGCTACTTGAAAAGTAGGCAGCTGGAGTCACCGCCTAGAGAAAAGCAGCTCTGGAAAGATATTTGACTGATGCAAGACTTTGTATGCATGAGAAATAAGCTTTTGCTGTTTAAACGCTTTTGCTGCAGCTACTTTTCACTTACCCTAAATAAACAGGTAAGACTCATTATGCAAAATCTGAAGGTAGATTTAAATTTCATTTAACAGAACCATACTTTAATAGTACAGAGATACTCACTATTCAAGGGAACTCCGAGGTAACTGTTCCTTTAATAAAAAATTGTGAAAATGTAAATGAGCACCATTCAATTTACATGATGTTTAACTGATACATCAAATCATAAAGGTATATAATAAAAAAATTAGGAGGTTATGGGATGAATTTTACTCTTCATTGTTCAATAGTAGAGTGCTCTCTATTTTTTATTTTTTATTTATTTCTTTATTTTTATTATACTTTAAGTTCTAGGGTACATATGCACAACGTGCAGGTTTGTAACATAGGCATACACATGTACCATGCTGGTTTGCTGCACCCATCAACTCGTCATTTACATTAAGTATTTCTCTTAGCGCTATCCCTCCCCCAGCCCCCCACTTGCTGACAGGCCCTGGCGTGTGATGTTCCCCGTCCTGTGTCCATGTGTTCTCACTGTTCAACTCCTACCTATGAGTAAGAACATGCAGTGTTTGGTTTTCTGTCCTTGGAGTAGTTTGCTGAGAATGATGGTTTCCAGCTTCATCCATGTCCTGCAAAGGACATGAACTCATCCTTTTTTATGGCTGCATAGTATTCCATGGTGTATATGTGCTGCATTTTCTTAATTCAGTCTATCATTGATGGACATTTGGGTTGGTTCCAAGTCTTTGCTACTGTGAATAGTGCCACAATAAGCATACATGTGCATGTGTCTTTATAGTAGCATGATTTATAACCCTTTGGGTATATACACAGTAATGGAATCTCTGGGTCAAATGGTATTTCTAGTTCTATATCCTTGAAGAATCGCCACACTGTCTTCCACAATGGTTGAACTAATTTACACTCCCACCAACAGTGTAAAAGTGTTCCTATTTCTCCACATACTTTTCAGCATCTGTTGTTTCCTGATTTAAAAAGTTTGTCTATTTTTTAAATGTTGAATTTTGCTCTTTGATTTATCTGGAATTAGTTATCATGCTTACTTTGTGGGATAAATCTAAGTTCATATTCTCTGTACTGTAATTCAGTTGTCTCAATCATGTTTTTATAAAATATGCTTTATGTTTTGTCTTTTTAGATTTCTAACCTCATTTTTAAAGAAGAGTGAAAGGAAAATTAATTCTGCAATTCACTAATAAATGTTGCTGTAATGATATGCTAACTGGAGATTGGGGTTCCTTGTATTTCTTCCTTATCTACTCATACACCCTTAAAGTGATTCTTGTCATGAAGTTCTTGCTATTGAGGAAATCCCTTGTTTATCTTGAGGGACAATCCATGTTTGGATTTGTAACAAGTTCTTCATAGCCTATAAAGAAGCTTTTAGATCTAGGATATCATTTGAATGCTAGTTTTATCATTCATTAGCTAAGTCATCTTGGATATGTCTCTCAAATGACTTGGTCTTCAGTTTCCTCATCTCTGCAGTGGACTTAAAATGTCTACTTAATTGACTGAGATAATCTATGTAAAATGAATCAAGTCATATAAATGAAAATTATAATTCTTGCCTTTAGAGGCCTTAAAATTCATGTTTAGAAGGTGAATTTTTTTTATTGTAAACACTGATGATAATGCCAAGCAATGTATGTTACTTGGCATTAATCTAGATTCAAATACTGGCTCTACCACTTATAGTTCAGTATTTTCATCTGTAAATGAGAACCTCTATAAAATAAACCC
>NW_012103654.1:631953-665973 GCF_000951045.1 Mandrillus leucophaeus | reverse complement strand
TATAGACACACAGAAATATACATATGTATGTATTTATATTTTATCCTAACAACAATACTACTAGACTGATAAAACAGGTGTTATTTTCCCCACTTATAGAAGAAACAAGCTAAGAATGATTAGGTGATTTCTCAAGGCAAGTTATGTTTTAAGTGGTGCCCAGAATTTGAACCCAAGTTCCAGAGTCCACACTCTTTCCACTAGATTCTGCTAACATAATATTCCAAAATGATAGACAAGGATGATAAAACCCACAAATCTCTTTCATTATTGTGATAGACATAATGGTTGTGAAGGCGCCTGTGTTAAGGCCATGTTGAGTCATTTGCAGATTCCAGGGTTAGAGTCCAGTCTAGCACCTGCTATCAGGGAATGGAGAACAGTTTAGCCAGGCTCAGACCATGGGCCAGATGCAGCAAGTGGGCATTGATGGGTGGCAGCATGACTACCAAGCCATCACATCAAATAACCCAGAACATGCCCTGTTGTCTTCTATCTGGATCCCAAAGTTCAAAGTCATTATCTACCACTACTCTAGCGAAAGCTCAACAGAAGTATTTAACTGTCTAAAGTCTATTTTAAATATTGGCAACATCCTTGATTTTAAAGACTGCTCAAGCCGCATGCTATTTTGTAACTCACAGATTCCTAGTCATACTGAATATTTAAGTTAAAAATTAACCCTTTCTGTTTCAATTCTCTCATTTGCCTTGAAGAAACAGACTACTTTTCTTTCCCAGGATTATTGAGATATGATTGATGAATTTAAATTGTATATATTTAGGGTATATAATGTCATGTTTTTGTATATGAAGACACTGTTAAATAATTACCACAATCAAGCTAGTTGACAACCTAAGTGTCTGTCAACAGATAAATGAATAAAGAAAATGTGGTATACATAGATGATGGGATATTATTAAGCTGCAAAAAGAAGGAAATCCTCTCACAGGGTGTTTTAAATTTATGCAGCATTTTCCAGAGACTTTATTCCCTTGTCTTAGCATTCCCTAGCTCCTCAGATCTGGAGCTTCGCTTGTTGCCTTCATCCTGCTTCTGTGTCAGTCAGTACTGAGATCTGCCACATAAAAGGGCTTAGAATTAAGTCAACTTGCCATATACCAAAATCTCTTTGTTGTCAAAAATATGTGGAATCAAGACAAGACCTGGCACAAATGTTGCCCCCAGATCTCCCTTCTTTTTGTATCAGTTAATAGCTGTCATGTAACATGTCTTCCTTAAGCTTAGAGATTTAAAACAACTGTCTATTAACTTACAGCTCTGAAGATTGGCAATTGGGCCTGGATGTACTGAATGGTAATTTGCTGGTCTCCTCTGGGCTCATTTATGTGTCTGCATTCAGCTGGCATTTGTTGGCCTCACTCACATATATACCAATTGACTCTCATGACTGAGGGCTGGCTTACCGTTGAAATGGATACTTCAGTTCTCCTCCACACAATCTCTCTTTCATTTGTAAGTAACAAGTTCTATATCAGTTATATATTGCAGGATAATAGATTATCTCAAAGTGTAATGACTTAAAACAACATCAGATTATTAGCTAAGTATAGGTTATTAGATAAATCTATGAGTTAGCAACTGGGCCTGGGCTCAGCTGGGTGGTTATTCTGCTGCTTTCAACTAGACTCACTCATGTAGTTATGGCCAGCTGATTGTCAATGGCTTAACAGATTATCTGGCAGTTGGCTAGGGTCAGGCCTGTGTCTGTCATCATTTAGTAAGCTAATCAAGGTGACTGCTGGATTCCAAAAGGCAGCACGACAGGGCAGCCCCAATGTATAAAAGTTTTTCAAATTTCTGCTGCTGTCACATTTGCCATTACTCCATGAACCAAAGAAAGTCTCATTGCCAATCCCATGTTTAATGAGTGGAGAGGAGCTCAAAGTCACAAAACAAAAGAATGTGCATCCTGGGTTGGGAAGCATTTGTAGCCATATTGCAATCTATTGTAGCCTTTTCACCTTAATTCATTCTAAGAGGTGGCACTTTTGCTTTGGTTCTAGTTCTTTAGTTGTCATAGGTCACACTGATGAACATTTCAGCTTCCTGTAGTGAGTTTTGACAAAACCTGTATCCAATCATTTCCTTGGCCTGTGTCATTTTTGATAATAAAACGTTTCCCTATAATCCAGGATACAAACAATAGAATTGTCACATAGGCACAAAACTCTCAGCTCTTCTTGCCTTTTTTCACATGTTAGATGGCCACATCCACAGTGTTTTCTGTGGTCTAGACAAAAGACTGGTAGGGGCAGGAAAGTAAGCTATGGAGAAGCAGACAACCACTGAGCATGGTCTACTTTCCACATCTCCCTATTCTAGAGGGATCTCTTTTAGCTATAAAACAGACCTGAGTTGAGTGAAAAAAGCCACAGGAAATGATAGGGAATAATTATTGATTAGTAGAAATAAAACTCATAGAAAGTAGTGTATCTGGCTTTATTATAAGTCAGTAACCCAGGCCAAAACAAAGGTATAGAATCAAGTTTTGTGAGAACGGCTTGGAAGTGGTGCTTCAATGTCTATTAACTCACAATTTATGGACACAGCTACTTACTGTACTATTAGATGAATGATTATCTAAATCCAGTCTAACTGCATGCCTAGAGACTATCTTAACAGCAGCTCAGGTAGTTTTCCTAGCTTCTGACCTGGGTAACCCACATATCCCCTCAGCTCTCAGGGAAGTCTTTCACAGTTGGATATTCTGAGACCACATTAGTTATCAGTGAGTGCAAGTAGACCATTCTTTTAGTTTACCCCAGTGTGTGGTACAAATATTAGGTTTTTTTTTTTTTGGAAAATTTTGTGGAAAAGGTTAGGAAGCACTGATCTATTTAGTTCAACAAAAAATTTATGGACTACATTTTACAATATTTTTACACACTGACAAATATTTTTTGCTTGGCCAAAGTTTAGTTGAGCTTCTGAACCTTCTCCTGGGCCCATCTATGCACTTCTTGTAAAATCCAGTTTTAGCAAAGAGCCCTGATAAGTTAAATCAGTTGAGCAAAAACTGCCAACCCTCCATATCTTATCACACACAATATCAGATTAAGTCTCTCATTCTCCACCGTCCTCCAGGTGATGCCTGATCACCTTGCCTGTCTTCAGCAAGAATCCCTTTAGGTTGATTTAGCCAGAATTTATCTTACTCCTAATGTTTTCTTTTAGTAATTTTCCATCCACTGACCTCCACCCTGCTCCTTAGCTATACATTTCCATTTGTTGTGCTATATTCAGAGTTGAGACCCATCTCTCTCTCCCATTGCAAGACCTGTTGCAGTGGTCCCTGAACTTATCTCGATGGTCCATAAAATAGTCTTCCTTACTCTGCTTTAACATGTGTCATGGAATATTTTTTCTTTAACACACACATTTATGTGTTTGTATATTTGTACACACACACTATATTTACGTATTATATATGATCACTGTATATTATATATACTATACATAATATATATCACATATCTATCTTTGGGGACCCTACATGAGATAGAGGAGAGAATATGATTTATAATGATTCTCCTGATACTCCGTAGTGTTTATAATGAAACCTCAATATAATTTCCGGGACAAAAAGGCTCCTCTTGGCCTTCATGCAGCAGCATTCATGCAGCTTTCCTAGAGGCTCAGGTAGGCATGTAGAAGATATTCCAACTTACATGCCTGATGATCATCTTGTATTGAGTTAGGAGGAATGTACGAAGTCTATTTTATTACAGGTTAAAGGTTGTGCTTTCTCCACCATTACAGAATTATTCACACAGAATAATTCGAGACAGACCAATTGCCTGCCAAGTAGAATGACTGAGACTGACTGATCTGAGCAGAAATTATAGTCTATAATGGTTTTTCTGCTTCATGTGCAGAAACAGCCTCCAGCTCGACCTAGTTGAGCCAGACTAAATTGCATTTGATTCATCGACTTTGCTGCAATCGGTCTATATAACAATATGGCAGAGACCCAGAACTACAATTGTTTTGTTCACATGGTATTAAAATGGTTTGTAGTAAGTTAGAGAGACTGAATCTTTTGGTCTCATTTTTATTTGCTCTTGTCATTTCAAATTATAGGAATACCATTACATACTCGCATACATATCAAGAAATTTTAACTGCATCTATGCATGTCGAATCATACTATCATCTTTAAGGAATGTTTTATCTAAAGTTTATTTTGTTAATTAGTTTATAATAGTAGAATATTAAATAATGTGATTATTATGTGCCATATATTATTTTATGTGCTTTTCAATCATTAGCTCTTTAAGTCTCACAGAAAACCTTATACAACTAGCCACTATTTGCACCGTCCTCATTAACAGCTGATGGCACTGGGGTTGGAGAGGTTAAGTAACCTGTCTAACGTCAAAGCTACTAAGTAGTAGCTGGGATTTGAGCTCAAGCTAGTGCTGTTACCGATGAAGCTTACCCCTCCTCCTCCTTTCCTCCTTTCCTCCCTCCCTCCTTTCCTTCTTTCCTCCTTTCCTTATTTCCTTCCTTCCTTCCTTCCTTAATCAGTACTTCTTGAGTGTCCATTCTTTCTATGCACATAAGTACAAAGAAACTTATATTTCAGACCCTTAAAAACCTTATAATGAAGTGTATTTTATGTAAATAAAATTTACATAAAAATATAATGAATGTCCTAATAGATTAGAATAGCACTCTAATATAACGCTCTAAAATAATGGATAGGGCCATATAGGATTAGACCAATGCAATCTCTGTTATGTCATGCTTAATGTCAGTTCTCTTCACCACTCTATTCTCAGACTGAGAAAACTACTTTACACTTAAAAGTTATTCAAAAAATATTTGTTGATTGAATCATTGAAAGCAGTCTAACAAAGACGGCAGTTGACTTGACCCTGGCCTATAGTAAATTCTCAAAAGTGTCAAAAGGTACTTAACATAATTATCAAACATTTATCTACTGTGGTGATTTACTATGTGCCAAGTATTCTTTTAAGCACTTTGCAAATACAAACATAAATAATCCTCATAACAATTGTCAGCCCCATTTTCCAGATGGGAACATAGTTCTGCTGAGAGGTTGAGCAGTTTGCTACAAACAGAATGTGGCAGAGCCAGGACTCAAACGTATGCAGTCTGGCTCCAGGATCTAGGCTCCCAATTACCACCCAATGTTTCTGAAGAGTGGCGGAAGGTCCAGGCCACCTTTTCCAGTGGCTTGCCACTCAAAACATACATTTTCCTTCTCTTTCAAAATGTTCTGTTCTTTTGTCTTGATATATATGGAAAAGTATTTTTGTCTCCATTTTATTAAAGATGGAAACTTGGGATTCATGCTTTTGGCATATAATTTATATAAATACAAAAAATTGTGTTTTATTTGGCTTTTAACAAACCCCTGTTACAGTTGTGTGTACATACATGCATGCAGAATTGTAGTGTGTGCTCCAGGATTTTTGATTCTGTTATTCCAGTCTGGCTCCTACCTATCTATCTTTGGAATTTTTTCAGCTTGTCCACTGTTACTTTCACCTATAACTTCATACACATAAAAACAAAAACAAAAACAAAAACAAAAACTCAGTGACTAGGCATAGGAAATGTAATTAGTCCTTGATTTGTGGTTTACTGTTCCTGCATTGATTTAACTGCTGTCTGGCTGTATGACCTAGTGCTTCTGGGAAAAACACTTGGAATCAGAGAGAACTTTGATTGAATATAGGGTTTTCTAATTCTAAGTATGTGACTTTGGACAAGTTTTTTAAACTCAAGTGGTCAGTTTCTTTGTCTGCATAACAAGAGATAACAATGCCCACTCTATAAGGTTTCATGAGTCAATATATAGAAAGTACTTGGCACTGTACCTGGCTCAGTAAATGATGATGATTATTAAAATAGTTCTAATCGTGAAGAATGATTGCTCTACTTCTGGACTCACATTTCTTCCCATCATGTCTTAGCAGACAATCCTTGGCTTTACTCCTAAGAAAACACTGTTACCTCCCTCTGTCTTGGGCTTTCTAATAGGATTTTCAAAGGCTGGCTTCTCAGGTTTTAGCCAGTTCAGCCCCTGTAACAATGCTATGCATTAACCTGTCTTACTGATCACTCACCATAAGAAGTAAAAATTTCTTGGTATGAATTTCATAGTTTGCTACATTTTGATCCCCCCACCTATATCAAAATATTTTTACCTGTCTCACATATTTTATTTTCTTCATAGGTATATTTTTTGTATTCATAGGTATATTTCATAGGTATATTTCACTATTCTTTGTATTCCAAGTATTTTATGCATTCAAAAAAACAGTATTTCCTCTCTTTTGGGGATGCACATTTAGCCCTTTTAATATTTTCTTTCACATTTCAACTTTAAACCAATCTCCTATATTGGTATTCCTCCAGTGATTCGAATTCACATCTATTGATCCTGTATTAGATAGAGTTTGATTAGAAAAACATAGTTACTGGGAATGATACAGAATATAGGATTTTAAAAAATAGGAATTTGATCATACGTGACTGTGACAACTGGTTAAACACTTTATATACATCTGCTGGTTCTTCATCTGGTTCTGGGAATGAAGTCAGCAGATCAGACACTGAGGAAGGAAAGACAGACAGGCAGAGGACATGGGCAACAGAACCCACAGAACAATAGAATCCACAGAACAACAGTACCCCCACAGGTCTCTTACCATCAACAAGCCCTTAATGATGGGAGACCTGAAGAAAGGCTGGTGTTCTTCATCACAGAGTTAAGCATGCACTGGCCAATGTTTAGAGAAGCATGAAGGGATAAAGGGGTCCAGTTGGAGCTAGAAAAGCTATGAGCCTGGCTTCTAGTTTTCCATACCACCCAGGAGAGCCAGATCATGGATGATAAGTGTGAGTGGCAACAGGGTCTAGTTCGACAGGGCATCGACCTTCTGAGCATAAACTGGACATGGCTGCTGCTTCAATTCTGCTTCTGAAACCTCATGCATTGTATCTATGCGGCCCACATTAACCAGGAACCATGAAGATAAGAAAACCCTGGAATGCTTAGGTAAATTGGTGCAGCAAAAATTATCTACATTCTACGCCTTGCAACATGACATTTATATATACTGCTTTTAACCATTCTTAATTTAACTGTCAAACAAAGACACAAGCAAAATAATGCTTCCACCTAACACGATATAGCTATCTCTTCTAAAACTGAATGACTCTTCCATATTGGAAGATATACATTTTCTTTTTCATCTTGTAGCAGAATTATATTTCCCCTTTGGTAGTCTGTAACTTAAAAACCTATATTTAAGATTAATTACTCTTAATACTTCTTTATTCTGTTAGATAACAAAAATAGAAGAGGAAGAATTAAAAGTGGCTTATATATATGTGTGTATATACACCAATATATTCTGAATTACAGACTTACTCCTTATTGTGTAGCAGCAACCTAATTTTTCCTGGATAGTCAGAATTAATCAACCTTCCAATTACAGTGACATCACCTTTTTTAACTTGTTGATTCATGACATGAATCCACAGTGTTCAGGTAGAAGTCTCCAATTTAAGTGTAATAAAACATTTACTGTGTCACCTAGTGGAAGCTCTATTTTCTTGGAAACTAAGACTTTTAGAACAACAAAACCCAGAGTTTAATGGTTGGGAAGTAAAGTTTTCCCTAGGTTACTTGCAGTAATAGTAAAAGATGCCACTTCCATTTCCATCCTTAATTCCAAGACTCATAAATTCTGCCAGTGGAAGAGACAGCTGATTACTATTAGTGCTTGCTAATTTGCTGGTTCCTGAGGACATGACTCAAACCCATCAGTGTTGTCACCTAGCTGGTGCTGTGACTGAGACTTCAAAAGGCTATTCCACCATTCCACCAGGCCAGCTGCTTCAGGATGATGGGGAATGTGGAAGACAAGTGAATTCCATAGACCTGAGTCAATTGTCACACTTCATTTGCTATGAGTTTCTTGTTCAGAGCAATGCTGTGGCAAATACCAAGATGTGTAACAGGAATTTCTTGGATGCACAGATGGAGGTTTTGCTGGAGGCACTGCAGGCAGCGATGGGAAATCAGTATCCAGGATGTGTCTATTCCAGTGAAAACAAAACCCTATCCTTTCATGATAGAAGTGATTGATTGTCATCAACTTTCCAGTTGGTGACTCACTGATTTCCTGGGAAATGGTGTCATATTGAAGTCTCTGCTGGAAGAGTAGATTCACAGCGCTGGCTGTAACCGCTGTAGCAGTGACTCTAGCTGATGGAAAACCTTTGTTTCTGCCATAATGGCCACTTTGTTCATGAGCTCATTGGCTAAGGAATGAGACTGACTAATGTCTACTGAATGGTTCATCTTGTCTAACTGATTATTAAGATCTTCTGGTGTAAGTGCTTTTTGGTGAACATTTGCATTTGATACATGTATCATCACACCATGTGCCTATTTGGAAAGATTCATCCATATGTTTCTTCTCTAGACTTCTTTGTCATTAACTGTGTTTTTTTTCTCCAAGCCCCTAGTTATCCCACCAAATCATCAGAGGTTGAATAAATATAGATCCATATTTCTGCTCACCTCTCTTCTCAGGCAAAATACACAATCAGGTATATATTGCTGAAAATTCTGACCACTAGGTGGGTTTTCCTTCCTCTGTACCTCAGAGATGTACTAGAATGTGGCTGTTGTGTTGTAGCTATCCACCTTTGGGTAGAGGCAGTATATTATGCAGAACTATGTTTAAACAGGCACAGTTTTTTTTCTTTCTCAATCAACTCTCCATGGTTGAGAAGGAGGCTATGATTGATAAGGAGGAGGCAATATAGCACAAAAATGGGCCATGGGCATTTGGGCCACTTGCTTATGCAACTTACTTGGATCTTCAGAAACCAAACTCAATGGCATATCTACCATTTTCATTTGATGATGTAATGGTACTTAATTTGCTCTCTCAAGATGATTGATTTGTGGGCCAGATAACACACAGATGTATAGTTCATATCACAAGGTAACTTTGTGGCAAATGGTTAGTTGGTAGGTTCCTATTAAGGCCTGGTAGCAAGTCAGAGCATTTTACAGAAGGACAATAATTACCTGCAAAGGAAAGAATAGCTTTGCTTCAAAATCCTGAGTCTTTGTGAATATGTATCACTTTTGAGGACTGCTGAAGATTCTGTTGTCTTCTTATTTGATAAAGATGCTTCAAGTATGGCCATATCTCATGGGTCCCACAGCCTAAATGATAGAACAATTTGCTCAGCATTCTGTACATGTTGTGTGGCCTTCTAATGTTCTGGACCTCCATCAACACTGAAAAATTTTTTAGTTCCTAGGTAAAGGGGTCAGAGTAACATGTCCAAATGAGGGATATTTTGCATCCAGCATTCAAAAGAATCCAATTAGTGTTCTTTCTTTAGTGGTGGAAAAGGTCAGATGCAGCAATTTACCATTTTGGAAGGAATATCTTGACATACCTTAGACAAATTGAATGCCTAAATATTTAATGAGTGGGTGTTTCCCTGAACTTTTGTGGAATTTAATTCTTATCCATTGCCTAAGATGTTTACAAACAATGCTTAGAGTAGATGTTCTGCCCAATCAGCTATATATTTTAAATAAAATGGATTGTTACATTAATCTACTGAATGTAGAGCCAATCAAGGTCCATAAAGACTAAATTATAGCATAAGGTTGGTGAATTCATACAGCCCTGAAGTAGGATAGTGATGATGTATTGTTGGCTTAAGCAGGTGGAAGTAAACTACTTCTGATGGACTTTGCTAACAGGTAAGGAACAGAGAACATTTGCCAGGTCAATAGGCCCATACCATATGCCAGGGAATATGTTGTTTTGCTCTAGTGACAAAACCACCTCTGAAAGAGCAAATGCAATTGGACTCGCCATCTGGTTAAGTTTACGGAAATCCACTGTCATTATCCAAGATCCATCTGTCTTCCACACAGGCCAAATAGACAAGTTAAATACAATGTGTGGTAGGAATCACCTCCCTTGCATCTTTTAAGTTTTTCATGGTGGTACTAATCTTTCCAATCCCTCCAGAATGCAATATTTGTTTAGGTTTACCATTTAGATGGTTCTAAATGGTACTGTTTGGTACTGTTAAGTGACTTCTACTTGGCTTTCCCCAACATGTTAGCTTTACTCTACAGGTCAGAACACCAAAGCAGAAATTCTGCCAGTTTCTGTGTATATCTATTCCAATCATGCATTCTGAAATCTGGGAAATTACCCACAGGGTGAGTTTGGAGATTCACTGGTCCACCATGAGATAGACCCAAGCCAAAACTCTAGTAATCTCAGACCTCTATCAACCTTACTCTTCTAATGTACCTCGGTGACATGTTGGTCCCTAAGAATTCATTTACGTTTAGAGCCAATGTCTAGCAATCCCTCAAAAGTATGATTATTTCCTCTTATATGATGCACAATTACTCTGGCAAAAAGCTTCACATCCCTTTGTGGGAAGGCAGAAGATTTGTATTATAAATTTTCATCTGTGTAATAGGGTTCTTCCCCAAGGGCACCTGACCTTCCCTTCATTAAGGAACTCTATATCTGCAACCAGTTCACATCTGGAAATTTGTTGAAGGGCGTGATTCCTCAATTGTAATAATTTAAGTCAGGCTTCTGTACACTAAGAGTTATTCTGTGTATACAAACATGTAAGGCTTTAGTATGCTGCTCATCTATTTCAGTTTTAGGATTGTGCAATCAACTAGCTAACTAGACCATTTTGACTCCTGCTTTGATTCAGTTGCCATTAAACTTTGCAACAGTGGGATCTGGTTAAACAGTTTTTGTACAGCTGTTGTTTCCATGTCTGGTTCTGGGCCTAAAGAGAGCAGAGCAGGGGACCTAAAGAGAGCAGAGCAGAGGATAAAAAACAAAAAACAAAAGACAGATATGAAATGAGGTGGCAAGGATAAACAGAATCAATAAGGATGAGCTGGGATATACATCTGTCTCTTACCACCCCCAACCAAGCCTCTGACTTCAATGATAGTAGTAATTAGCCAGAGAAGCACATACCCAAGATTGGGAGAATGAATGGAGAGCTGGCAGGAGTTTGAGGTGTTGCAATCTCAGCTCCTGCTGGTTTGGTTGTAACATTAACCAAAACTTTATTAACAATGAAGAAGGAGATTCAACAGGAGCTGAAGAAAAAGCTGCAACAGCATTTAATGCCCAGCCCTGACCAACTGTAAGAAGAATATGGCTGTTGTCTCACTTCTGCCTTCCAAATATCAAGCAAAATGTTCCTTGTGGCCCATAGTAATAAGGAAATATGCATGTGTCCAAGCAAAAAGTGTATCAGACTATATAAAACAGGCAAGAAATATTTTATTCATAGCTATTGCAATAGGAGAGAGAAATCAGGACTCAATCTGAGGTCAACTACACTGAAACAAATAGTGGGAGAGATTTTAAGAGCTGGGGATGAGGTGAGCTAGGGTGGGGAATCATAGGCCACCTGTGTTTACTAATTGGCTTTACCCAAAGGAAAAGTAAGCTTTCTCTTATCTTCATGACAGGAGGTAGTTTTACAACTCAGACCAAGGTGCCCACTGAAGTTAGGCTCCTACTCTTCCACAGACACTGGGTAGTAAGGATGCTCTCTTTCTTGATGATTACATTTCAAAAGTATGGCTTCCAGGTGTTTGAGGACAGCTTTCCATTGTAAAACTGGCAAGAAGCTTTATAAAAGATTTACATATCAAAGGGGCAGAGAAAGAGTTAACAATCACAAGTTTTCTAACATAGAAACTCAAAGGAAAAAAAAAAAAAAGACCAGGACAAGAATCAGGGGAAAGCCTATCTAAAGTTTAGTTAAGCTGAGGACCATCTTGGTCCCAGGAAAGGGGCTTCTAGAACATTTAGTTTTAGCTTAGCTAAGATGATACAGTACAAATCCGACACAATGACCTTTTCTAAACTCCTATTGGGATTATGCTTGCTTTAAGTTCTTACTTGTCTTGAAACTCTATTTAAATTTGGGAAATAAAATGAAAGAATGACCACATGAATTTTAAATGTCATACTAGAGCATTGTCACAAGACCATGTTGGGATTATTGAATTCTCATCATTGTCAACGAAAAGCAGCTATAAACTTATATAAGGGATGAGTGTGGCTGTTTCAGTAAATTTTATCTTGTTTTGTTAAAAAAAAAAAAAAAAAAAAAAACAGATTGTGGATCGACTTTGATCCTCTGGTTGCAGTTTGTCAACCCTTGCTCCAGAGGAATGTAGTTTTGTTTGATTTACCATTTACCATGGATCAAGGCCTAGACTCTGAAGTAAAATATTAACTTATGGATTTATATGTTCTACATGATTTTTGTCTAAAAGACGTGTAATAGTTTTCTCCCCAGTAGAAAATATAATTCCAATTGTTACAGTTTGATTGCACTACAGGACATTAATCACTTTTGCATCTCACATAGCAATCTTATTTCAGGATTTTCTCTTTCATTAACTATAAATACTTTAATCTCTCTTATATTCCTTTGAACCAGCTTTACCAACTCCTATTTTCTTTATTACTGTCTCAAATAAATCTTTGATGTATGTTAGCTGTGTATTTGCAGTAAATTCGGATTTTTAAATTTTGGAAACCGTGTTTTGATAGTTATGTAATTGTTTCAGTATTGGACTTCCTGACCCTTTCTCAGAAAGAAAGAACATCTGCTAAGTTCAAATAAAAAGAAGAAACAGCTGAGCTGAACCTGTTCCAATGTTTTTCCAAATAAGATCAATTAGTACTCCTCCTGCTAACTCACTCTGGAGACCCAACTTTGTCTGCTATTCAGGAGGACATATCAGACCAAGGCAGAGAGCAGTCCTTGGCTGGTCCTTAGACCAATTGTTATAACAGTGGGTGTAGCCTAGGAGAGTCTGACCTGGAATTCACCAGTCCCAAGCGGCTTTTCAGAGAAGTGAGTTAGGGCGTGAACAGGACCAGGCATATCCTTCTATCTCTGTGGTTCTCTCTGTGTGGTACCTAGACTGGCTGCATCAGCATCCCCCAGCAATTGTTAAAATTGCCAGCTCATTGTTCCTATCCAAGTTTACTAAATCAGAAACTCTAAAGGTGTAGTTCAGTCAGCTGCATTTTGAGGAGTCCTCCAAGTCCTTTTAATGCAAGCTAAAGTTTGAAAACTTCAGCTCAAAAGAATTTCAGAGGGGGGAATTAAGGCACCCCCTCTTCAAAGAGGCATTTTATACAAAGCTTAGTCTCTTTCTATAGTATGTACTTTTTTGGGTAAGAGTCTGCCTTCAGTACTTCAAACTTTCACAGGGAGGAGGTTTTCAGGTGTATCTTATTTTATAAGTGTGACTTGCTCATTCTTGATAACTTTTCATTAATTGACAAGTTAAGTTTTATTTTACTGCAGGATTTATTTGTCAAAAGAAGGATAAAAATTAATTTGGGAAAGTGGTTTAGGCAGGCCAGCCGCTTTCCTCCTTGTCCTCTGCAGCTATGTTTTAAAGTTGTTTTCATAAGCACAAAGATTTAAAAAGCATTTCACATCATCTTTGATTCCTTTTCTATCCATAATTCATTTCCATTCAGACATATGACCTAAAGGGAGAAAAGCACAGGAAGAGAATTGTAATTCAGTGTCAGAATGTGATACAAGCATCTGTATACTCAGATGGGGATACAGAGATTGGCCCTGAGCAGAGCTCTTCATACAGCTACTTTAAAAGCTATAGTGGGCTTTCTGGAAATGTCTGCTTCAGAATAACCCATTGGGTACATCTCAAGGCAAGCTAAAGAATGAGTGAACAAATGAGACAAGCAATAATAATGCAGATAGCCTTGTGGGAATTTTTGATATAGTTCGCTAGTGGGGTGAAGCCTTTCCTACAACCATAATTAATTCAAATGGAGACTAACAGATTGCCATAGGAAGTGCTCATGATAATAACACAGTTTCCTCTTGGAAGACCAGGCTTGAATGCTGATTCAGGCTACTGGGAAAACCACTTTGTGTCACGTTGACCTATTCTGACACATGAAGGGCAGGGGGTCTGTGTTTGCTGCACAGCTCGTTACTGTCACACCCCTGGATGTCTTGTCTACCTTGTCATGCTTGCCTCTTCCCTGCAGTGCAGCAGCATCTCAGGTTAGGGCTCAGATTTACACCAACACAAGGTAGGTTTCCTCATTAGATAATTTCTTTCCATCATCAATATTTATATTTTCATAAAGCATCAAAAACATGATCTCTGGAGGCAGGATGCCCTTGTGGAATAAATATTTCATGAACACAGCTCTCTTTTTCAATAATCATCGTCTCTCTACAACAATCAGCAGTTTTGGTCACTTGGAGAGGCATCTCTGAGGTAATTCCAGATTCATCTTGGCTCCCAAAACATCTTTGAATAATCTATACAACTTCTTTTGCCATTCAGCAGGGCGTATCAGACCAAGGCAGAGGGCAGCCTTTGATTAGTCCTTAGGCCAGTTGTCATAAGAGTGGGTGCTGGCTGGGGGAGTTTGACTTGGAATTCACTCATCCCAGGGGGCTGTTCTGGCATCTCTGCTTCCTGTCTCCAGTCTCAGAGTTCACACACTGTGATTGTGTCAGCACGTAGGAGGCAGATGAAGCTCTACAAGATGTTTCAATCTAAATAAAATGAAAAAAGAATGATAGCTTATGTATTAATTTGCAAGAAAAGATAACTACTCATATCACAATTTCAAGATAATTATACTGACTGATGAGAACTAAATTGGAATTAATAATAAATATTGATGAAAAGATTAGTTTAAAAATAGCAATAGGTGTGATTTATTCAATGGTTAACATATTCCAGGCACTGTGATAAGTACTTACACATGTAATGGGGGTATTTTTAAAAATTACGATTTTATTATTTATTTTTAATTAGCCAATAAAAATTTAATATATTTATGATGTACAGTGTGGTGCTTCAAAATTTTATTTTTAATTGACAAATAATAATTGTATATATTTATGAAGTATAATGTGATGTTTTGTTGTGTTTTCATGTGAGATAATTAAATCAAGCCAATTAACAAATTTATTGCTTCAAATTCTTATCATTTTTGTGATGAAAACACTTAAAATATACTCCTTTAGAAATTTTGAAATATAGAATGCATTATTATTTATTACAGTTACTTTCTCTGTGATAAATCAGTAAAGTGTTGTCCTCCTACCTAGCTAAAAATTTGTACTCATTGATCAATATCTTTTCTCTCCCCATTCTCCCTCCTCCCTTAGCCACTGGCAACCACCATTCTACTCTCAACTACTATAAGTTTGACAGTTTTAGATCCCACATATACAATTATGCAATATTTGTTTTTCTGTGCTGGGCTTTTGTACAATAGCTAATTTGAGCTAATTAATATATGCATTATCTTCTATTTTTATCTTTCTATATGGTGAGAACACATAAAAATCTACTCTCATCTATCTTCAAATATACAATACATTGTCATTAACTATAGTCACCATGTTGTAAAATGGATCTCTTAAATTTTTTCCTCCTGTCTAACTGAAATTTTGTGTTCTTTGATAATTATTAATGTATTTATTTCGTTTGTCTTCCCAGGCACCTAACCCTTACTCTAGTGTACCTAGAGATTGAGACTAATGGTTATAATTTGTTCTCTAAAAGGAATGCTATAAGAAAGATACTAACTTTCAAAAATAAAACTACAGCAAGATGATAATAGTTTTAAAAGCTTTGAATGTCTTGAAAAAATCTTTACATTTATTTATTTTCCACTTTGACAACTCAATAGCCGAAATTGGCAGACTAGACCAAAAGCTTTACCAAAAAAAAAAAAAAAAAGAGAAAGAGCATAAACATAATAGAGGAAAACAATGGGCTTTATATTTGCACTATGTAAGTGAAGGTCATATTAAGAGCAGAAAGGAGCTCCAGTCTCTGTTTGGGATTCCCTTTGGCTAACGTGAAAAACAGTTACATAGCAAGTGACCCTGAAATTTGCCGTGCTGACCTACCCTTGTGTCACATGTCTGGTCAAGACTGGCTGGCTTGGGGGAAGATGTTATAAGCTGATTCTCCAGCATGGGTGGAGTGGACCACGAGGGCCAGGCCAAATTGGAGGCATAATCAGAGAAAATAAGGTTTGAATCTAGAATCCCTTGAACTCCCAGCCTGTGGTCCAAAAGTGGGATGTTCTTAATAGAGATTACCTTTATGCTGACATATTCTGGATAAGCAAATTTATCTCATGTGTGCTGTACTACCACAAACAATGAAAAAATGCTGTCTGATGGGTCAGCTTGCCCTCCCCTTCAGAGGACCAAAAAATTCCTCCCTTTTTCCCATTTTCATAAATAACACCATTTTTTCTTATCGCACTTGTCATTACATCTCTTCATTTGGTATAATTTCAACATGTGTTATAACTATAATTTTATAGATTTTCCATGGACTATATTTAATTCCTGCTGCTTCTGAATGGCAGGCAGGAAGACACAATTTTTCCCATCTGTAAAATGATTTAGAATCATGCAGTAGTGGAATGAGTAACTTCTGGAAAAGTTTCTATGCTCAACAAAAATGTTCTAATCTCGTTCAGGGCATGTGGATTCTTGCTGGCTACGTTCACCAAAGGTGGTAGCCCCGCTCTGTCTTGGTCATCTAGTTTGCCTTCTGATTTTCACCTCCCACATTTAGTGTCTTAAATTCTGAGCTTCTTGTTCCTTGGAGGTCTTAATCTTTGTGCCTGTTGGTTGTATATATGCCATAAGCATTTTAAAATACATTATTTTTTAAATGTCCTTTTCAATCATTTTTATTATGTCTCCTATAAGTCCTAGTAAAGAAACAAATTAGGCTTTTTTTTTCTAGTGTACATAAGGGAACATGGAGGTTAAATGATGCCATGAAGAAAAGCTGGAGATATAACAAAAGCAGTAGTACACAAGGCTGTTAACATGACTTATCTGCCTTATTTGATGTATCCCTTAAAATTTTGTCACTTGAAACATGATAAATAAAACATGAGGTTTGCATTTAAGTCATTTACATATCTCCTTGCTCTGAGGAAAATGCAGTCATCCTGATTTTCCTCTTTTTGTTCCAATGTATTTCGGAGCCTAGTTGATGGGACTGGCAGATAAATGAGATTTCTGGGCTGATGTGAATAGAGTAGTAACCCACTGACCCAGTGCTCCCTGAAACTGGACTTGCCCATCCCCAGGCTAAAGGTTCAATTTGATGTACAATGAGGCAGAAGACTGAAGAGCTTAATTTTGCATCAGTTCATTTTTATTATTCTCATTGTCTTTGCCCTATGCTGAGATTTTCTGCTATGATTTTTTTTTTTTTTTTTTTTTTTTTTGCCTGCTGGCTGGCCATGGACCTTCATTTTGCATTTTAAGTTAGTTTTACTAACCTTTTCTCTTCCCTAGTTTTGATTCTTCATGGAATTGGTATATTATTGCTATATACCCACAATTATGAGAGTTATTTTGCTTATGTGAAACATGAGGATTAATAAGAGCCACTCTATCTGACAGCTTTGTTCTTAGAGTCTAATAATATCCAATCAATTTTTGTAAAATCATCAAGCTCTTTACAATTATTATTACTATTACTACTTCCTACACTACTATCACCACTACCACCACCATTGCATACTACATCTACAACTGGTAACTTGTCCTTACTTGAGACCTTTATATTATCAATATCCAGCAGAATTTGGCATTTAGCAGGTATTCAGTATCTGTAGTTAAATTATATCAGGTTGATTTCTGACATCGACTACATAAGCTTATAATCCGTCTTTTGGGTCACTGTAATTTTTTTCGTATTTTTTTCTCTTGTTAACATTTATTACAGAATTGATGCTTAGTGTCTCTGAGAGAAACATCCTTTTCCATTTTATTTCATATGATTTTGATTCTCAGCCTGGATTTTTCTTCACAGTTGAGAGAACTGTGAGTAGATCCAAGGAACACTCCTGGGCATATAGAAGTGCAGAAATCAGATTCAGTAAATATGAGCTGTTAGGGTCACCAATACAATAGCATATTATTTATATAGTTCAGTAATTATTGATTCCCTGTAATAAACAATGCAGTGGTGGGGAAAGTGGTGCAAGGGGCCTGTTGTAGAAAGACCCAGGACAGCACTATTGAGGATGTCAAAATTACAGTTTGGGTGGATAGCCATGTGTCTTCTAAACATTTAGTTTGAATTACATTGTTCTGATGAATAAACTCATTCTAATAATCTGTCAATTTATACAGTCATTTTTACTAATTGGTTGATTAAATGTATCAGATCAACCAGTTGATTGGAACGTTATGAGAAAATAGTACACTGAAACCAAGATCATAGCCAATGTAAGGCAAACCTCTACCTTAGATTATGCAGTGTTTCTTATTTGCCAGGAATATAGTCACTGGGATTGCTGCAGTGATAAGTAAGAGTAAGCCTTTATAAGAGCTACTTTGAATGAAAGCAAAAAAAAAAAAAAGGCTTAAAATTAAAGCAAAACCATTTTTAAAGATTAATATCAAGTAATTTATACAAGGCCCATTTTTACATTCTCCTGATATTTGAAAATGCATTTTTACATTTACATATGATAAATTGATGATGAACATATTCATCCAAAGAAATAATTCCTGAGTTAACAAGTTACCCTACACTAAAGTTTGATTTATAGTTCTTTCTGAATTAAATATTTAAAAAAATTAAAGTACACCTTTGTAGTTGAGAATACTTATATTTCATACTTCATGTTCTAATACTGGGGGTGAAATTTATACTTCCTTCCTTAGGAAGAAAGAGAATACAAGAAAGATTTCTAGCTTCTGTCTGTTTCTTACTCATTCTTCTCCAAGGAAAGAGAAATAACTTTCTTATGGATAGATCATCTCTTATTGTTGTACTTCCAGGGAAGTATCAAAAGCTGGACTGTAGCTTTCCATTTAAATTGTGTTCTCTACATTCCTTTATGAAAACAATAAATTTATATATTTATCTTATTTTCATCTGCTGAATATTATTTTTACTTCTTGAATGATTCCTAAACCAGAGGTATAGGAGAGAAATGTAGTGAATTATAACATCAAACACAAAATATCTGTATTTCTGCTGACCTGTAAAAATAAGCCTTTAAATTGCCACTTAGCACTTGATTTACTTTCACAAGGAAATTGTAACATAATGCATACTCAATCAAAATATGTGTTCGAACTTATCCTGACTGAAAATACTGTTATGAAGTTATTGGTATTCAAATTAATCAGTCTTCATTGAATAATTTTGGTTGTTTTATATTAACATTTAAATAAAACATATTATAATCGGTAGTTTTAAATAATTGTATTTATATGCTCGTATTCAGTTTATTTAAATGTCTGGAAAAATATGATGTGTGTGTGTGGGGGGGGTGACATGATAAACTCTTTAGAGATAACCTGTTTAGTAATTCATTTTGCACATGAAATTGGCAGTATTTCCATCTCCCAATTCAAATCCCTTCATGTGGGCAATGACTTCCTATTAGAATTACCTGGGGACCTGTGAGTTAATACCCATTACTGGATTTCTCCTCTGGAAAATCTGATTTAATTATTCTGGAGAAGAATCTGGTTGTGTATCGTTTTCAAAGTTTTACATGTATTTCATATGTACCAAGGTTGAAAATATTATTCTGGATGTTGGGCCTGGAAAGCTCTTTTACAGATTACATATCAGATTCACCTAGTGGCTGATACCTACAAAAATATACTCAAGGACTTTAATCCCTTGCTCACGGGCTCATTATCCTACTGGCTGATAATACAACCAATCTTGGAAGTGGGTTTTTGGTGATTCCAAAGTAAGGTCAGGTATCGGAACCTCAGTTTAGATCATCTCACTTTTCTTACAGCTATTTACTAGCACCATGGACAGCACCTCTAACTTAACAATTGGGAGCTGGGATCCTAGAATTCTACAATATTTGAGAGAAAGCAATCTTCGGGATGATAAAACGTATTATATTTTCTAGGTTATAAAAGTAAACCGTATAAAAATTTTAAAAGTTTGCCAAAACCTCGAAAGCAGGGTGAAGTTTCTACAGCCTTATTTCTCATCATTCTTCTTAATTCTCCATCTAACATAGAACATTCCTCATTCTGTGGGACACACAGTACCCATCTCCCAGCTCCCATCCGCTTTGTAAACTTCTCTTCCAGGTTCCAATGTCACTTTCTCAGGAAGTCTCCGTCTAACATAGAACATTCCTCATTCTGTGGGACACACAGTACCCATCTCCCAGCTCCCATCCGCTTTGTAAACTCCTCTTCCAGGTTCCAATGTCACTTTCTCAGGAGGACTTCTCAGGCTGCCAGTTATCATTATATGCTTTTATAAATATACATGTTGTCACCTTTAACATATTTTATCTCAACATGTAATTATAGTCACAGTATTGTGATTATTAGAGTTCTCTGCTGCTAAGCAGTAAACTCCAGAGTCTGTGACTTTTTTGGCTTATCTTCACGTTTTTTCCCCTAGCACAGTGCCAGGCACAGAATAGACACACAATGAATGTTTGTTTAATTGAATTGAATTTATTAGCAACCATAACATGGTGGAATTTTACTCATTCTAATTTAAAAATCTAATAAAATTCTTGCTCATGTCATTTATTTTCGACTTCAGTGTGCTGTTTATGACCAGTACTAACATGTACAAGGAGATCTTTTACCATCACATAAAAAGTTCTTTATGACAGTAAGCTGTTTGTTGTTTTCAATTATGAATGAGTTGTAAAGAAAAATGTACTGGCTTGTCAGAAAGCAGATAAATTTTAGTGAATATATTCAAGAAACAGAAAGACACATTTTCATATTTTCCCTGAAGTTACATATAGTACTATTCGTGGGGAGTTGCAATAGTAGAGAGAGAGATATAAATAGATAAAGAGATAAATAGATAGACAGATATAAAAATATGGAGATATATATGAATATATGGTCTGCTTTTCTTTTTAATCAACAACACTCATTTATGAAGAATGGTGAAAGCCAAAAATTAATATGCTAATAGAAATGCATTCTTCAAATATTTACATTCAGTCCCTATGTGGCCTCATCTGGATATTTAAATGTATTATTTATATTTTATTTGTATAAAGTTAAGGGGTACACGTGCAGTTTTGTTATGTGGATGCATTATGTAGTGAAGTCGGCTTTTAGGGTAACCACCATCTGAGTAATGTACATACTCATTAAGTAGTTTCTCATCTTTATTCCCCACCATCCGCCCACCCTTTGAAGTCTCCAGTGTCTACTATTTCACAGTCTAAGTCCATGTTTGCACATTATTTAGTTCCCACTTACATATGAGAAATTGTAGCATTTGACTTTCAGTGTCTGAGTTGTTTCACTTAAGATAATGGCCTCCAGTTCCATCGACATTGTTGCAAAAGACATCATTTTATTCTTTTATATGGCTGAATAGTATTCCATTGTGTATATATACCATATTTTCTTTATCCATTAATCTGCTGATAAACACTTAGACTGATTCCACATCTTTGCTACTGTGAATAGTGCTGCAATGAACATATAAGTGCAAATTATTTTTATATAATGATTTCTTTTGCTTTGGGTAGATACTCAGTAGTGGGATTGTTGTGTTGAATGGTAGTTCTATTTTTAGTTCTTTGAGAAATGTCTATACTGTTCTCCATAGACGTTTTACTAATTTACATTTCCACCAACAGTATATGAGTGTTCCTTTTTCTCTGCATCCTTGCAAACATCTGTTTTTTAAAATCTTTGTAATAATAGCTTGTCTGACTTATATAAGGTGGCATTACATTGCGGTTTTAATTTGCATTTCTCTGATAATTAGTGATATCGATCACTTTTTCATATGGTTTTTTTTTTTGGCCTTTTGTATATCTTTTTTTTTTTTTTTGAAAAATGTCTATTCATGTCATTTGCCCACTTTTTAATGAGGTTATTGGATTTCGTTGTTGAGTTATTTGAGTTCCTTGTAAAATCTGGATATCAGCTCCCTGTCGAATGGATAGTTTTCCAGGATTTTTTCTTACTCTGTAGGTCTTCTGTTAACTCTGTTGGTTATATCTTTTGCTATGCAGAAGCTTTTTTGTTTAATTAAGTTCCAGTTGTCTATTTTTGTTTTTGTTGTTTGTGCTTTTGAGGCCTTAGTCATGAATTCCTCACCTACATTAATGGCAAAAAGAGTTTTTCCTAGGTTTTCTTCAATGACTTTCATAGTTTCAGGTTTTACAGTTAAGTCTTTCATCCACTTTGTGCTGATTTTTGTACAGGGTGAGACATAGGGGTCCAGTTTCATTTTTCTGCATATGGCAATCCATTTTTCCCAGCATCATTTATTGAAAAGAATATCCTTTTCCCAGTGTATATTTTTATTGACTGTGTCAAAGATCAGTTGGCTGCAGATACGTAGCATTTTTTTCTGAGTTCCCTGTTCTGTTCCATTTATCTTTGTGTCTATTTTTATGTCAGTACCATACTGGATTTTTTGCTATAGCCTTATAGTATAGTTTGAAGTCAGGTAATATGATATCTCCAGCTTTGGTCTTTTTGCTTAGGATTTCTTTTCATATTCAGGCTCTTTTTAAGCTCCATGTAAATTTTAAGATTGTTTTTTCCAATTCTGCAAAAAATGACATTGTTATTTTGATAGGAATTGCAATGAATCTCTAAATTTCTTTGGGAAATATGGCCATTTTCATGATATTAATTCTTTCAACCCATGAGTACGGGATGTTTTCCCATTTGTTTGTGCCATTCATGATTTCCTCAGTTTTTCTGTAATTTATTCTTGTAGAGATCTTTTACCCCCTGGTCAAATATATCTCTAGTTAACTTTAATTTTTTGTAGCTATGGTAAATGGGATTGGCTTCTTACTTGTTTCTCAGCTTGATTGTTATTTATGAATAGAAATGCTACTGCTTTTTGTATGTTGATTTGGGATCCCGAAACATTGCTGAATTCATTTATCAAGTCTAAGCGTGTTTTGGAGGTCTTTTGGGTTTTCCAGGTATAAAATCATATGTTCAACTGGAGATAACTTGAATTTCTCATTTCAAATTTGGATGCCATTTATTTATTTATTTATTTATTTATTTATTTATTTATTTAGTTTTTGTCTGATTGCTCTGACTAGGGCTTCTAGCACTACGTTGAATAGAAGTGGTGAAATTGGGCATACTTATCTTGTTTCAATTCTTAGAGAAATTGTTGTCAGCTTTTCTTCGTTTGGTATGATGTTGGCTGTGGGTTTGCCATGTATAGCCTTTATTATTTTGAAGTGTGTTCCTTCTATGCCTAGTTTGTTAAGAGCTTTGATTGTGAATGGATGCTGGATATTAGCAAACGGCTCTTTGCATCTATGGAGATAATCATATTGTTTTTGTTTTTAATTCTATTTATGTAATGAATCATTTATGAAGAATGGTGAAAGCCAAAAATTAATATGCTAATAGAAATACATTCTTCAAATATTTACATTCAGTCCCTATGAGGCCTCATCTGGATATTTAAATTTATTATTTATATTTTATTTGTATAACGTTAAGGGGTACAAGTGCAGTTTTGTACTTCAAACAAGTCAATAAAACATTTATTGACTTGTGTGTATTGAACCACCCTTGCATACCTTGAATAAAATCAACTTTATCATGGTGAAAAGCTTTTTTTGATGTACTCTTGATTGAGTTTGTGAGTATTCATCTGAAGATTTTTACATCTATGTTCATAAGGGATATTCATCTGTATTTTTCTATTTTTGTTGTTTTCTTGTCTGGCTTTGGTATCAGGATGATATCAAAGCTTCATAGAATGAGTTAGGGAGGATTCCCTCCTCCTCGACTTTTTGGAAAAGTTTCAGGAGGATTGGTACCAGTTCTTTCTACGTTTGGTAGAAGTCAGCTGAGATTTCATATGGTCATGGCCTTTTGTTGTTGGTAGTGGTGGTAGATTTTCTTATTACTGATTCAATCTCACTATTACTTACTGGTCTTTTCAGGATTCCTATTTCTTCTGGGTTCAATCATGGGAAGTTGTGTATTTTTGGGAATTTATTAATTTCCTCTAGGTTTCTAGTTCACGAACTTATGGTTGTTTTTGGTAATTTCAGAAGATCCTTTCAATGTATTTCAATGATATCAGTTGTAATGTCTCCTTTTTATTTCTCATATTCCTCATATTTATTTACATTTATTTTGATTTTTTTTCTCCTTTTCTTTGTTAGTCTAGCCAGCAGTTTATCAATTTTGTGTATCTTCTCAAAGAATCATCTTTTTGTTTCATGGATTCTTTGTTTTCTTTTTTGCTCTCAATTTTATTTAGTTCTGCTCTAATATTTGCTATTTCTTTTCTTCTGCTGGCTTTGAGTTTGGTTTGTTTTTATTTCTCTAGTTCCTTGATGTGTGACATTAGGTTGTTAATTTGTAATCATCCTGTTTTTTCAATGTAGGCATTTAACACTGTAAAATTCCCTCTTAGCACTGTTTTTGCTGTATCTCAGAGGTTTTGGTATGTTGTGTCTCTGTTTTCATTCTTCTCAAGAATTTTTAAATTTTCATCTTAATTTCATCACTGGCTCAAAGATCATTTAAGATTCTGTTGTTTAATTTCCATGTATTTGCATAGTTCCAAGAGTTCTTCTTGGTATTGATTTTTAGTGTTTTCTCACTGTGGCCCAAGAAGATACTTAATATGATTTCAATTTTTAAAAATGTATTGAAACTTTTTTGTGGTGTAACGTATGGTCTACCATGAATAATTTTCCGTGTGCTTATGAGAATGTCTATCTGCAGTTGTTGGGTAGACTATTTTGAAAATGTCTGTTAGATCCACTTGGTGTAAATTCCAATTTAAATCCAATATTTCTTTATTGACTTTCTGTCTCAGAGATCTGTGTAGTGCTGTATGTGGGAAGGCATTGAAGTCCTCTACTATTACCGCATCGCTATCTTCCCCTTTTTTAGGTCTAGTAATATTTGTTTCATGCATCTGAGTGTTACGGTGTTGGGTGCACATGTATTTAGGATTATTAGATCTGCTTGTTGAATTGTTTCCTTTATAATTATATAATGACCTTCTTTGTCTTTTTTTTTTTACTGTTTTTGATTTAATATCTGTGTTATCTGATGTAAGCATAGCTACTCCTGCTGTTTTCAGTTTCTGTTTGCAAAGAATATCTTTTTCCATCCCTTTACCTTCAGTCTATATGTGTTTTTACCAGAAAGATGAGTTTCTTGTAAGCAGCATGCAATTGGTTTATTAAAAAAATTCATTTCGCCAATTTATATCTTTTAAGGGGAGCAATTAGTCCACTTACTTTCAATGTTAATATTGATAAATCAGGTTTGTTCCTGTCATAATTGTTTTTAATTGCCTTGTGGAATATTTATCTGTTTATTCTTTTTGTTTCCTGTTTGCCCTTGTGGTTTGGTGGAATTTCATCATGTATCATTTTATTTCTATCTCTTCCTTCTTCGTGTAATTGTTTAACAAGATCTGTGAGTTTCAGACTTCCATGTGTTTTTTATGATGGTGAATATTGATCTTTCATTTCTATATTTAGAACTCGTTTGAACATTTCTCGTAGAACCAGTCTACTGGTGATGAATTACCTCAGTGATTCCTTGTCTGGGAAAGATTTTATTTCTTTTCCATTCATGAAGCTTATTGTGGCAGGATGTAAAGTTGTATCAGAGTCAGATTTTTAAAAAAATCTTTTCAAACTGTTTAAACAAGCAATTTAATGCAACATGCTTCTTATTAGCAAATGGTTATGCACTGATGAATGCATCGCTGGGCAGGTGCCTTGAGTTTCCCCTAGCCTTTAATGGACAGGGTGGCCTTGCACCAGGCAGGTGAGTTTCTAGTGTGACCTTACCTGCCTGGATGTCCACAGGCCACCCTTTAAAACAAGATCAATGGAGGATTGCATTTTTCATTATTATGTTACAGACAAGAAGTGAAAAAAATATATATATAGGGGTGGATAGAAGGCAATTTTTTGAAGTCTTAAAAAAAGGTAAAAAAAAAATTGTGGTTACATTTTATTATTTAAGCAATCCTGAAAATAGGAGCCTAATCTCTTCTGGCTTGTAAGTTTTCTGTTGAGAACTCCACTGTTAATCTTTTGAGGTTTCCTTTATAGATGAGCAGAGAAGATGCTTTTCTTTTACTGATTTTAGGATTTCTTCCTTCATCTTGACTTTAGACAGTCAACTCTCTAAAGTGTATATCATGATAAAATCCATCTTGCGGCTGGGTGCAGTGGCTCACGCCATAATCCCAGCACTTTGGGAGGCTGAGGAGTGCAGATCAGGAGGTTAGGAGATTGAGATAAGCTTGACCAACACAGTGAAACCCTGTCTCTACTAAAAATACAAAAATTAGCTGGGTGTGGTGGTGGACACCTGTAATCCCAGCTACTCAGGAGGCTGAAGCAGGAGAATCACTTGAAACTGGGAAACTAAGATTGCAGTGAGCCGAGCACCCCAGCCTGGGTAACAGAGTGAGATTCCGTCAAAAAGAAAAAAAAAAAAAATCCTGCAATGTATTGACCTGGTGTTTAGTGGGCTTCTTGTATCTGCATGATGTCTAAATCTCTTCTTAGACTAGAGATGTTATTGTCAATTACTTCCTCAAATAAATGTTTCCAACATTTTGTGTTTCTTCTCTCTTAGGAATACCAAGGTTTTGTATGTTTGGTTACTTTATGCAGTTTCCATAATTCTTGATTATTTTGTTCATTCTTTTAAAATCTATTTTCTTTATTTTTGTCTGACTGGATTAACTGAAAAACCTGTTTTCATCTTCTGAAATTTTCTCTGTTGCTTGGTCTAGTCTAGTACCAAAGCTTTCAAGTGTATTTAATGATTCTTTCAATGATTTTTTCATTTTCCAAAGTTTTGTTTGTTTGGTTTTCCTTAAAGATATCAATTTCTTTGGTAAATTTCTTGCTCATATCCTGAGATGATTTTTTTATCTTCTTTGTATTGTTTTTCAGATTTCTCTGAAATCTCATTTAGCTTCTTTAAAATGAATATTTTGACTTACGAGGTGGTGGAGCAAAATGGTGAAATAGAAGATTGCACCTTTCAACCCCCCAAGAAAGATACCAATTTAACAACTATCTACACAGAAAAAAAAATCACCTTCATAGGAACTACAAATCAGGTGAGCCCTCATAGTGCCTGGTTTTAAATCAGTATCACTAAAAGAGGCATTAAAAAGATAGAAAAAAAAAAACCAATGTCGAATTACTGACACCACCCTTTCCCCACCTCCCAGCACTGATGGCATGATGTAGAGAGCATCTCTTAGCACAGGGAAGGGAGAAAACCTCAAGTTTGAGGCATTGAACTCAGTGCTGTCCTGTTAGAGCAGGAAAAGAAAAACCTACCAAACTCAGCTGATGCCCACGCACAGAGGGAGCATTTAAACCAGTCCTAGCCAGAGGGGATCATCAGTGCCAGTTGTCCAAACTTCAGTTTCTGCAAACCTTGCACCAAGGGACAAAGCACTCTGGGTCGCTAAGTAAACTTGAAAGCAGTCTATGCCATAAGGACTGAAATTATTCGGTGTGTGCTAGTGCTGAACTGGGTCAACAGGCAGTGAACTGGTGGGGAGGGGCACGTGACCTACTGAGACACTATCTGGGATGGCATCACCCCTCCCCTAACCCCAGGCTGCACAGCTTGCAGCTCCAAAAGAGACCCCTTCCTTCCACTTGAGGAGAGCAAAGGGAAGAGAAGGGAGGACTCTATCATGTATCATTGATACCAGTTCAACTACAACTGGTTAGAGTCATGAGGCCCCTGTTTCAGGCTCTCACTCCCAGTTGACATTTCTAGAAACAACCTAGGCCAGAGGGGAACCAGCTGCCTTGAAAGGAAGGATTCAGTCCTGGCAGTTAATTGAAGAGAACATAGGCCTTGAACAACCAGAAACAATACCCAGATACTACATTGAGGGCTTTGGGTAAGCCTCTGAGATTTGCTAGCTTGAAGTACCAGCATGGCCACAGGGGAGTAGAGCACCAAGCAGGCTCTTGGAGTTGAGCACCAAGCAGGTCTTGGACTTAATTCTTGGACAGCATCTCTGGACCTGCCCTGGGTCAGAAGGGAACCCACTTGCCTTAAGCGTGAGTCCTAGGCCAGGCAACATTCATCACAGACTGACTTAAGAGACCTTGGGCCTTAAAGGAATATCAGTGGTGAGCTGGCAGAACTCATGGCCTGTGGTGTCAGTGGCTATGAGTAAGGCTTCTCTGTCTTTGAAAAGGGAAGGGAAGAGTGGGAAGGACTGCATCTTGTGATTTGAGTGCCAGCTCGCCACAGTACAATAGAACAGCAGGTAGACTTCTAAGGTTTTTGACACTAGTCTGACTCCTTGACAGCACCTCTGGACACATACAGGGCTGAGGGAGCTCACCACCCTGAAGGGAAGGACACAGACCTGGCTGGCTTTGCCACATGCTGACTGTAGAGCTCCAGGGCCTTTATTGAACATAGACAACAGCTAGGGGGTGGTTACAGCAGGCCTTGGGTGAGATGCAGTGCTGTGTAGGCTTCAAATATGACCTAGTGCATTTATTGTGGTAGTAACCACAGGAGCTCTTGTGTCACACCACCCCCAGCTTTTGGTGGCTCAGAGCAGAGAGAGAAACTCCACTGGTTTGGGAGAAAATAAGGGTCTTTACCTGGTTGTCCAGAAAATTCTCTGGGATCTGTCCAAGACCATTGAAGTGGTACCTCTATTGGTCTGCAAGAAACACGGTGTTACTGGGCTTGGGTTGCCCCTCAAAGTACACACAGCTTGGATCACAACACTGAGGCCATTTCAAACATCTAGGAAGCCTTCACAAGAAGGACTGCTAAAACCAATCTGAGACAGTGAAGAATACAATACATACCTAACTTAATGCCCACACACTGAAGAACATCTGTTAGCATCAACATCATTCAGGAAAACATGACCTCATGAAATGAACTAAAAAAGACACCAGGAACCATTCCTGGAGAAACAGAGATAAATGATCATTCAGACAGAAAATTCAAAGTGATCATTCTGACAGAAAATTCAAAATAGCAGTGGTGAAGAAACGCAAAGAAATTCAAGATAACACAGAGAAGGACTTCAGAATTCTATCAGATACATTTAACAAAGATATTAAAATAATTAAAAAGTATTAAGCAGAAATTCTGGAGTTGAAAAATACAATTGTCATACTGAAGAATGCATCAGAACCTTTTAATAGTATAATTGATTAAGCAGAAGAAAGAATCAGTGAGCTTAAAGATAGGCTATTTGAAAATACACAGAGGAGAAAATTTAAAAAAATGAAAAATTTCTACAGAATCTAGAAAATAGCCTCAATAGGGCAAATATAAGAATTATTGGCCTTAAAAAGGAGGCAAATAAAGACATAGGGATAGAAAGTTTATTCAAAGGGATAATAACAGAGAACTTCCCAAACCTAGAGAAAGATATCAATATCCAAATACAAGAAAGTTAGAGAACACCAAGCAGATGTAACCCAAAGAAGACTACTGCAAGCCATTGAATAATCAAACTTCTAAATATCAAGTATACCAGAAGCAGAGAGATAAAAGAAACAAATAACACACAATGGCTCCAATATGTTTGGCAGAAGACTTTTCAGCGGAATCCTTATAGGCTAGGAGAGAGTGTCATGACATATTTAAAGTGCTGAATGAAGAAAACCTCTTACCCAATAATAATATATCTGGCAAAATTATCCTTCAAACACAAAGGAGAAACAAATACTTTCCCAGACAAACAAAAGCTGAGGAATTTCACCAATACCAGGTATGTCCTACAAGAAATGCTGAAGGGAGTGCTTCACTCAGAAAGAAAAGGATGTTAAAATGATCAATAAGTAATCACCTGAAAGTACAAAACTCACCGTTTATAGTGATTAAACAGAAAAACACAGAATATTATAGCACTGCAACTGTGGTGCGTAAAGTACTCATCGTAAGTAGAAAGACTAAACAGTGAACCGATCAACTTTCCAAGACATAAACAGTAAAATACAACAAAAATAGAAACAAACAAAAGTCAGAAAGTTGAGGGATAAAGAAGCCATAGAATTTTTCTTAGTTTTCTATTTGATTGTTTGGTTCTTTTTGTCGTTGTTCTTGCAAGCAGTGTTAAGTTCTTGTCAGGTTAAAATAATGGGTTATAAGATAGTATTTTCAAGTCTTATGATAACTTCAAACCAGAAAGCAAATAGATATACAAAAAAATGAAAAGGAACTAAACCATATTACCAGAGAAAATCACCTTTACTAAAGGAAGGCAACAAGGAGAGGAAGAAAGAAGAGAAGACCACAAAATGACCAGAAAACAGATAACAAAATGGCAGGAGTAAGTCCTTACTTATCATAATAATAATGAATGTAAATGGTTTCAAACCTCCAATCAAAAGACATACAGTAGCTGAATGGATGAAAAAATAAGACCCATTGATCAATTACCTACAAGAAACACACTTCATCTATAAAGACACATGCAGACTGAAAACAAACAGGATAGAAGAAAATATTCCAATGGAAACCGAAAAAGAGCAAGAGTAGCTATACTTATATCAGACAAAATAGATTTCAAGACAAAAAATATAAGAAGAGATAAAGGAGGTCACTATATAATGATTAGAGGATCAATTCAGCAAGACAATATAATAATTTTAAATATATATGCACCCAACATTGGAGCATCCAGAAATATAAAGGAAATATTATTGAGCTAACGAGAGAAATGGCCCCAGTACAATAATAGCTGGAGACTTCAACATCCCATTTTCAGTATTGGACAGATCTGCCAAACAGAAAACTAACGAAGAAACTTCAGATGAAATCTACACTATAGATCAAATGGACCTAATAAATATTTACAGAACATTTGATCCAACAGCTGCAAAATATACATTCTTCTCTTCAACACATGGATCATTCTCAAGGATAGACCATATATTAGTGTATTAGTCTGTTTTCACACTGCTATAAAGAATTACCTGAGACTGGGTAGTTTATGAAGAAAAAAGGTTTAATTGGCTCACAATTCCAGATGGCTGGGGAGGCCTCAGGAGCTTATAATCATGGTGGAAAGCGACGAGGAAGCAAAGCATGTCTTACATGGTGGCAGGAGAGAGAGAGAGAGATAAAATGCCACATTTTAAAACCACCAGCTTTTGTAAGAACTCACTCAGTATCACGAGAACATCATGGAGGAAACACCCCTATGATCCAATCACCTCCCAGCAGGTCTGTCCCCTGATTTGAGAATTAACATTTGAGATGAGATTTGGGTGGGGACACAGAGCCAAATTATATCAGTTAGGTCACAAAACAAGTCTTAAAACATTCAAAAAATTGAAAATATTAAGTATCTTCTCTGACCACAATGGAAAAAAGACTAAAAATTAATTGCAAAAAGAATTTTGGAAACTATACAAATACATGGAAATTAAGCAATATGCTTTTAACTGACCAGTGTCTCAATGAAGAATGCGTGAAAGAAATTGAAAAACTTCTTGAAAAAAATGACAATGGAAACACACTGTACCAAAAACTATGAAATACAGCAAAATACAATACTAATACTAAAATGAAGGAGATTAACAGCTATAAGTACCTTCATCAAGAAAAAGGAAAAACTTCAAATAAACAATCTATGAATCATTTTGAAGAATTAATCAAGAGCAAAACAAACTTAAATTAGTAGAAGAAAAGAAATAATAAATGTCAGATCATATATAAGTGAATTTGAAATGAAGAAAATAATATAAAAGATTAATGCAGTAAAAGTGCTTTATTTTAATTTATTTTTAAATAAGTTTAGTGTTTTTATTTTTATTTATTTTTATACTTTAAATTCTGGGGTACATGTGCACAACGTGCAGGTTTGTTACATAGGTATTCATGTGCCATGTTTGTTTGCTGCACCCATCAATTCATCATTCACATTAGGTATTTCTCCTTATACTATTCATCCCCCAGCCCTCCAACCCTGACAGGCCCCGCTGTGTGATAATTCCTCCCTGTGTCCATGTGTTCTTATTGTTCAACTCCCACTTATGAGTGAAAACATGCAGTGTTTGGTTTTCTGTCCTTGTGATAGTTTGCTGAGAATGATGGTTTCCAGCTTCATCCATGCCACTGCAAAGGACATGAAACTCATCATTTTTTATGGCTGCATAATATTCCATGTATATATGTGCGACATTTTCTTTATCCAGTCTATTGTTGATGGGCATTTGTGTTGGTTCCAAGTCTTTGCTATTGTCAATAGTGCCACAATAAACATACGTGTGCAAATGTCTTTATAGTTGCATGATTTATAATCATTTGGGTATATACCCAGTAATGGGATCACTGGGACAAATGGTATTTCTAGTTCTAGATCACCACATTGTCTTCCACATTTGTTGAACTAATTTACACTCACACCAACAGTGTAAAAGCATTCTTATTTCTCCACATCCTCTCCAGCATCTGTTGTTTCCTGATTTTTTAATGATCATGGTTTTGATTTGCATTTCTCTGATGACCAGTGATAATGAGCATTTTTTCATATGTTAGCTGCATAAATGTCTTCTTTTGAGAAGTGTGTGTTCATACCCTTTGCCCATTTTTTGATGAGGTTGTTTTTTTCTTGTAAATTTGTTTAAGTTCTTTGTAGATTCTGGATATTAGCCCTTTGTCAAATGGATAGATTGCAAACATTTTCTCCCATTCTGTAGGTTGCCTGTTCATGCTGAAGATAGTTTCTTTTGCTGTGCAGAAGTCCTTTAGCTTAATTAGATCCGATTTATCAATTTTGGCTTTTGTTGCCATTGCTTTTGGTGTTTTAGTCATGAAGTCTTTACCCATGCCTATGTTCTGAATGGTATTGCCTAAGTTTTCTTCTAGGGTTTTTACGGTTTTACATATTACATTTAAGTCTTTATCAATCTTGAATTAATTTTTGTATAAGGTGTAAGGAAGGGATCCAGTTTCAGCTCTCTACATATGGCTAGCCAATTTTCCTGGCACCATTTATTAAATAGGGGATCCTTTCCCCATTGCTTGTTTTTGTCAGCTTTGTCCAAGATCAGATGGTTGTAGATATGTGGTGTCATTTCTGAGGCCTCTGTTCTGTTCCATTGGTGCATATCTCTATTTTGGTACCAGTATCATGCTGTTTTGGTTAGTGTAGCCTTGTAGTATAGTTTGAAGTCAGGTAGTGTGATGCCTCCAGCTTTGTTCTTTTTGCTTAGGATTGTCTTGGCTATACGGGCTCTTTTTTGTTTCCATATGAAATTTAAAGTAGTTTTTTTCCAATTCTGCGAAGAAAGTCAGTGGTAGCTTGATGGGGATAGCATTGAACCTATAAATTACTTTGGGCAGTATGGCCATTTTCACAATATTGATTCTTCCTATCTATGATCATGGAATGTTCTTTCATTTGTGTGTGTCCTGTTTTATTTTGTTGAGCAGTGCTTTGTAGTACTCCTTGAAGAGGTCCTTCACATCCCTTGTAAGTTGAATTCCTAGGTATTTTATTATCTTTGGAGCAATTGTGAATGGGAGTTCACTCATGATTTGGCTCCCTGTTTGCCTGTTATTGGCATATAGGAATGTTTGTGATTTTTGCACATTGGTTTTGTATCCTGAGACTTTGCTGAAGTTGCTTATCAACTTAGGGAGATTTGGCCAAGCGGACCTAATAGATATGTATAAAACTCTTCACCCTAAATCAAGAGAATATACATTCTTCTCAGCACCACATCACACTTATTCCAAAATTGAGCACATAATTCAAAGTAAAAAACTCCTCAGCAAATGTAAAATAACAGAAATCATAACAAACTGTCTCTCAGACCACAGTGCAATCAAATTAGAACTCAGGATTAAGAAACTCACTCAAAACCACACAACTACATGGAAACT
>NW_012103654.1:582057-631368 GCF_000951045.1 Mandrillus leucophaeus | reverse complement strand
CAGGACCAGATGGATTCACAGCTGAATTCTACCAGAGGTACAAAGAGGAGCTGGTACTATTCCTTCTGAAACTATTCCAATCAATAGAAAAAGAGAGAATTCTCCCTAACTCATTTTATGAGGCCAGTATCATCCTGATAACAAAGCCTGGCAGAGACACAACAAAATAAGAGAATTTTAGGCCAATATCCCGGATGAACATCGATGCAAATCCTCAATAAAGTACTGGCAAACTGAATCCAGCAGCACATCAAAAAGTTTATCCACCATGATCAAGTCAGCTTCATCCCTGGGGTTCAAGGCTTGGTCAACATACGGCATTCAATAAATGTAATCCATCACATAAACAGAACCAATGACAAAAACCACATCTCAATAGATGCCGAAAAGGCCTTTGACAAAATTCAACAGCCCTTCATGCTAAAAACTCTCGATAAACTAGATATTGATGGAATGTATCTCAAAATAATAAGAGCTATTTATGACAAACCCACAGTCAATATCATACTGAATGGGCAAAAACTGGAAGCATTCCTTTTAAAACTGGCACAAGACAAGGATGCCCTCTCTCCCCACTCCTATTCAACATAGTATTGGAAGTTCTGGCCAGGGCAATCAGGCAAGAGAAAGAAATAAAGGATATTCAATTAGGAAAAGAAGAAGTCAAATTGTCTCTGTTTGCAGATGACATGATTGTATATTTAGTAAGAAGTTTGTTTTTTTTTTTTAAAGTTAAGCAAAATTGACAAACCCTTAGCCAGATTAACTAAGAAAATAAGAGAAAAGATTCAAATAAATACAATCAGAAATAACATCAGAAAAAAGGGGACAATACAACTGATACTGCAAAAAATCGAAGGATCATCATTGACTACTATGGGCAAGTATATGCCAATAAATTTAAATCCAGAAGGAACAGACAAATTCTTAGACACATATGACCTACCAAAATTGAACCATGAAGAATTCCAAGACGTGAACAGACTGAAATATGTAGCAAGAGTGAAACCATAATAAAAAGTCTCCCAGTAAGGAAAAGCTGGGGCCCCCAAGGCTTCACTGCTGAATTCAACCAAACATTTAATGAATAACTATTACCAATCTTACTCAAAGTATTCCTTAACATATAGGTGTAGAGAATACTTCTAAACTCATTCTATGAGACTGGTAATTCCCTGATATTAAATGGGACAAGGACACATAAGAAAAGAAAACTGCAGGCCAATATATCTGATGAATGTTGATGCAAATATACTCAACAAAATACTGACAAACTAAGTTGAACAATACATTAAAAAATCATTCATCATGATTACGTGGGGTTTATCCCAAGGATGTAAGAGTAGTTTAACATGTGCAAATCAATCAACATTTTGTTGATACATTATAATATAGAAATATAGGATTGCAGAATAAAGGATAAAAACTATACAATCATTTCAATTGATGCTGGGAAAGTGTTGGATAAAATTCAACATTCCTTCGTGATAAAAACCCTGAAAAACTGGGGATAGAAAGGACTTACCTCAACATAATAAAAGCCATATATGACAGACCCACAGCTAGTATAATATCGAATGGGGAAAAACTGAAATCCTTTTTTCTAAGATCTGAAACATGACAAGGGGCTTATTTTCACCATTGTTTTTCAACATATAATATTGAAGTTCTAGCTTGAGCAATCAGACAAGAGAAAGAAATAAAGGGCATCCAAATTGGAATGGAAGAAGTCAAATTATCCTTGTTCATGTATGATATGATCTTATGTTTGGAAAACCCTAAAAACTGCACAAGGAAACTATTAGAATTAATAAACAAATTCAGTAAATTTGCAAGATACAAAATCAGCATGTAGAAATCAGTAGCATTTCTACATGCCAACAGTGAGCAATGTGAAAAAGAAATAAACAAGTAATTCCATTTACAATCGCCACAAATGAAATTAAATACCCAGGAATTAACTAAAGAAATAAAAGATCACTGTGATTAAAATTATAAAACACTGATGAAAGAAATTGATGAGGACACCAAAAAATGGAAAAAAATCCATGTTCATGGATTGGAAGAATCAATATCATTAAAACGTCCATACTACCAAAAGCAACCCACAGATTCCATGCAACTCCTATCAAAATACCAACTACGTTATTCACAGAAACAGAAAAAACATCCTAAAATGTATATGGAACCCACCCAGACCAGCCAAAGCTATCCTAGGAAAAAAGAACAAAACTGAAGGAATCACATTACCTGACTTTAAATTATACTATAGAACTATAGTAACCAAAATAGCATGGTACTGGCATAAAAACATAGACCAATGGAACAGAATAGAGAGCCCAGAAACAAACCTGCACACTTATGTGAACTCATTTTCAAAAAGGTGCCAAACACATACATGGAGGAAAAGACTGTCTCCTCAATAAATGGTGCTGAGAAAACTGGATATTCATATCTATATGAATGAAACTAGGCCCCTATCTCTCACCATACACAAAAATCAAATCAAAATGGATTAAAGACAAATCTAAGACCTCAAGCTATTAAACTACTACAATACAACATTGGGGAAAATCTCCAGGACATTGGTCTGGACAAAAATTTTTTGAACAACACCTTGGAAACAAAAATACCCCCAAATACAAAATTTTTGAGCAACACCTCAAAGCAAAAATGTACAAATGGGATCACATCAAGTTAAAAAGCTTCTGCACAGGAAAAGATACAATCAACAAGGTGAACAGACAACCCACAGAATGGGAGAAAATATTTGCAAACTTCCCATCTGATAAGGGAATAATAACCAGAATACATAAGGAAATAAATAAGAACCCTATAAGAAAAATTCTAATAATCTGATCAAAAAAGGGCAAAAGATTTGAATAGACATTTTCCAAAAGATGACATACAAATGGTAAACAGGCATATGAAAAGGTGCTCAACATCACTGATCATCACAGATATGCAAATAAAAACTACAATGAGATATTATCTCACCACAGTTAAAATGGCTTATAACCAAAAGACAGAAAATAACAAATGCTGGAGAGGATGTGGAGAACAGGGAACCATTGTACACTATTACTAGAAATGTAAAATGTGTGGAGAACAGTTTGGAGGTTTCTGAGGAAACTAACAATAGGGATGCCATATGATCCAGCAATCCCACTGCTGGGGATATAACCAAAAGAAAGAAAATCAGTATATTGAAAAGATATCTGCACTCCTATGTTTGTTGTAGCACTATTTGCAATAGCTAAGGTTTGGAATCAACCTGAATGCCCATCAGCAGATGAAAGATAAAGAAAATGTGGTACATATACACAGGAGAGTACTATTAAGTCATACAAAAGAATGAGAGCCTGTCATTTACAAAAATATAAATGAAACTGGAGATTATTATGTTAAGTGAAATGAGCCAGGCACAGAAAGAAAAACTTTGCACATTCTCCTTTATTTGAGGGATCTGAAAATCAAGGTAATTGAACTCATGCACATAGAGTGTAAAGGATGGATACGAGAGTCTGGGAGGAGAATATATCCCCATGATCCAATCACTTCCCACCAGGCCCCACCTCCAACATTGAGGATTACAATTTGACATGAGATTTGGTCAGGGACACAGACGTAAACCATATCAATGGGTGAATAGGTATAAGGCCTCTTGAGTGGCTGGAGTGGCATGGGTGAATGCCAGTGGCAGAGGTCATGTAAAGCTTGTCTTCTTTCTGAGCACTGTGTATTTGTGTCAGCAGATATTGTAATGGGCTGTGTGGGTTGGCCTCCATGCCAATAGTTGGTGCTTTCAGATAGGAGCCAGGTTTGACAGTAGTAGTAGGGTTTATGCTTGACCTTTCTTAACCAGGAGAAGTACTAGGACATTTCATGAGATGGGTTGGGCCATGGAACCCTCAGTGGTCCTGATCCCATATTCTGCCTCCATGGTGAGGGAGGTGATGTCATATGGAGCTGGGCTGGGCAAGTCTGCACTAGGGTCCCCCAAGGGCAGGCACAAGCACTGACCCCAGTGAGGGACAGGGGCCATCTAAAGTTAGATCCTTAGCTTTAAACACTATTTATGTGATGATGACTGGCAAATATGTATCTCTGGTTTGACCTTTCTCTTGACCTCCATGCTACTATGTCAACTTCCTTCCTAGTCTGCTTCTTCACTTAGATGTAAATAGGAATCTCTATCTTGACATGTCCAAAACTGACTTATTGATTCCGATCCACAAATTTCTGATCCTCCTTCTGCCTCTATTTTCTCACTGCAGTAAATTTTACTATAATTGATTGAGCTGCTCAGGGAGAATCAAAGTAGTCATTCTATAACTCCTCTATCTTCCTCAGCACTCATTTCCAGTGAAGTTGCATATGTATCACTGTCAGAATATATCCTTTGTCTTACCACTTCTTACCATTTCCAATATCCTCAACTCAGACCAAGCTGAATTCCTTTTCTCACCAGTCTCTCTGTGTCTAGTCTTGACCCCTGCGTGGCAACCACGGCAGGTAAATAATCAGATCATGTGGCTCCTATTCTTTAACTCACCAATAACATCCCAATTCACACATCATGAATGCCATGCCTGAAAAGCTAATATAATAATATAATATAATATAATTAATATAGTATAATAGCATATGGTTTCCTACAACTTTTTGATCCCAATCTTCTGCTATTTCCCCTCCCATCATCACTTTGCTCTAGCTTACTTGCCTTCTTTCCAGGAAGGCTCTAAGTATATTCCTGTCTCAGGACTTTTCAAATTTCTGTTCCTTCTGACTGAAATAGGCTCCCACCAGTTCACCAGGGCGGCTCTCCTCACCTCATTCAGATTTATTCTCACAGGTCAACTCTCCAGAGCAAAGCCTTACCCTTGGTAAACTTTTTGAAATAGCACCTTTGTTTGTTTAAACCACTCAATCATGGTTTAATTTATTCAAAATACTTATGACTACCTGACATTTTATTATATAACAGATTAAGTTTAACGAATTGTAGCTAAAGGAATCACAAAGGAGCGATGAGCCTTCATTATGTACGGTTTCCTTTAAGGTCTGATGGAATTTTGCATGATGTGTGTAATTTCAGTGCCTGTGGAAGGAGTTCTTATTGGGAGTGGCAAAGGAGACACCAATGAGCATATAAACAATTTATTGGTACGTGAACAATGCAGTGTGCAGATTTGGTACTGTGAATGGTAGACAAGTTATTTGACAAAAGCAACTCTATAAATCTTGGTGCTTAATGACTTGATTAACTAATTGTTATATATTCATATATCACTCAACTCAGTTCCCTATGGAATCCAGTAAGTTTTAGGAGTTTTTTTTTTTAAATTTTTTTTCTTCCCCTTCAAGCTTGTTGGATTTCTCAGTGTTTCTCATGTATCCCATTTAAGAACATGCAATTTTGCCCTTTGGAACTGACGGCTTTTCCATGCAGAACCCAAATACCCAAATAGTTTACTCCAACAAGTATTTTTTGAATGTCTCTTAGAGAAAAGTCATTGCTCTTGATTAAGTAAAGGATACAAAACAAAATGAGAGCAAAACCAAGCCCTATATGATTCCACTTATATGAGGTGCCTGAAGAAGTAAAAATCATAAAGGCATAAAGTTGAACAGGGGTTGCCAGGAAATAGTGGGAGGAGGGAATGGGAGTTAATGTTTAATGGACAAAGAGTTTCAGTTTTGCAAGATATAACAAGTTGTTGATGGTTGCACAACAATGTGAAAGTACTTAGTGCCACACAAATGTATACTTAAGAATGATTACAATGGTAAATTTCACTTTGTGCACATTTTACGACCAAAAATTTAAGAGATTGTCTCTACCTTCAAAGAACTCTTAATCTGGTTAGTACGACATGTAAACAGCTTTGGCAATTTAAGAATAAGGCACAAGATCTTTGGCTGTTTATGAATTAGGCTTACTATCCTGGTGAGAGTATGAGGTGGTCACTGTGGTCAGTTCTACCTGGAGAATGTTGTGTTGACTGGAACCCACAGTCTTGACTCAAAAGTGAAGATATCCACTAAATGAGGCAATTCAATTCAGCTAAGTATACCTTTACAAAATGACTCAGAAAAATTTGCTTGGAAGTCGGTTCTTCTATGTTCAGCAAGACAGGAATGCTGAACTTTGCCCAGTAAGCCATTCTCATCACTTTAGTAGAATGCTGACAAAGTTTGAAATTGGCCTCTTGCTGTTTTAGATGACCTGGACTTCCCTATGTTTTCTAGCCCGATCCTGTAGTTCACATACACAGGTACTGATGAGGCTTTTGTCTGTCAGTGAATTTGGAGTCTTAGTAAAGGATTATATCAGGCTTTGACGTCATTGTTTTAATATATATTTTTATTTTAGTTGAGGCAAAGGACTTTGCAATGCTCTTCAGATAAGGGGACAGACTATTGATTACTGTTCCTAATACAGCTGGGGCTACTGTAAATACCTAGGAAGGGCAACGGAGAAGGTTGAAGGTGAAATACATGTGTAGGAGCATAGGACTAACATGACAGAATTATTAATAGGCAGCCGTTCAGTTCTACCCGGATAGATTCTAATTCAATAGGGCCTAGGTGGTACCCAGGAATCTTTAGTTTTTAAAAGAACCCTGGTTTTGTTTTGTTTCCTTTTTCCTTCCAGAAATCGTTAAGTAAGATAAAAAGAAAGCCTATCAGCTTAAGCAGAATTTTTACAATAGGGTCTATTTGCAACCAACATAACAGAAATATTTGAGATGGGCCCTTATTAAGCCTCACTACTGTGGATGAAGTATGTAAGTGGTACTTAAAGCTTCAGTGACAATGGGACAAAATGAGAAAAGTTAGTAAGGCAGAAAGTTATTTCACTTAGAGCACTAAATCAGGGATCTAAATACAAGATTGATCAAGTTTTTTATTAAACAATGATCAGTTATGTCTGTTGATAGGACCAATTGATGGAACCAACAGGCTGTTTCAGCATCATTGAAACAATGCATTTAATCTGTTTCTTGGCCTGTCTTTAATAAATCTTTAAAAAAATACTGATAAGGTCACTGAGGAACTTTGAAAGACAATATAATGTAGTGAAAAATAGACAGCTCTAGGGCTGAATTGAGAATGCATTCTTTATTTCTGTGCTGCTGTGGTACCACCATTTCCACCATGAGTACAACTTTTATCACTTTCTATTTTTTGAGTACTAATAGACACAAGGCATTATTCTAATATTCAGAACAGCAATTCTGTGTAGGAGTTTTCGTATTACTTTGTAGACGAGTGAGCTAAGACTTAAAGAGCCTAAAGGACTTGCTCAGAATCACACAGCTAGTGATAACATGGATAAAACGTTTCACCTGACAAATAGTGGATACCTCCCTCATTCTAGCTGGATGATCCTAAAATAATTTATAATCTACATTGTAATTTCCTTATTTTCCAAGTGGCAATAATACCTTCCTCACAATGTCTTTATTAGGATTAACAAAGACAGTGCCTGATTTGTAGGTTATTGAGAAACTAGTACTGTGATGTGGCAGATAGTCTAGGTTTTTCCCAATATTCATTTCCTCTTCTTTTCATAGCATTAAAAAAAGAAAATTTTATTGGGCATATAGCTTCCCAGATTTGGCATGCCCACACCCTACCTCCCAAGACCTCTGAGCCTTGCAGCTGAGCGTGGCCATGTACCAATGAGATGAAGGCTGAAGCATGTGGCAGCTGCCAGCAATCTTCCTTTCACATGAATCAGCTGCTTAGTATCCTTTCTTCCACCTCTTCTCTGTCCATTTCTCCACTCACCTGCTTAGGGATGATAGAGCAGTGCTAAGAAAAGGAGAGCCTGGATCCCTGAGGACCTCATGGAGAAGAGCTATATACCAACCTGTGCTGCCTATCTTCAGACCTTTACATGAAAGAGAAGTAAACTTTCCTATTCTTTGAACTCTTGAATAATACATATATGAGATAAATATTGTAAACTATTTAATATTGTAATATTATTATGTGTAAATTGCACCAGACATAATATTATGTATTTTTGGTAATATGTGATATAACATGCTTCATATTAATACAGATATATCTATATACATGGAGAGAAGAAGACGGATGGAGAGACAGATTTGTTTTGAAGGAGATATTCTACTGGTTCCCTTTCTCTGGAGAACCCTGATTAATACACTAATACAAGTCATTTAGGAATTATTTTCCATTGCTGACTTGATATTTCCTTTTTTTGTCTAGTGTTGACACTTTAAGGTTTATGAATACGATACTTCACAAAATTCTGTACATAATCAGTTATCATTCTTTTAGTACCTATAAAATAGTATGTATTTATCTCATGAAATTCACCCTTGCAAAACTTTTACCACTGTGAATTAAATATTGTTGTTCCCTTTACATCTACACTGAAAAAGATGCTATAATCACTGACACATTCTAAATGAAATTACATTTAATAAAAATAATTGAAATACATTTTCTAGTCTTAATAATATTCTGCTGTTTTGTATTTCTCTGAAATATTTAATTCATTGTCCTAAGTGTTTTATTTATTTTATTTAAGTATCTTCTCAAATTATCATTCAGCCTCTAACCTCTATGATTCTAATGCTTATCATCAGTATGTTTTATTTTAACATGCTTACTTGTTTATTATGTGTCTTTACACCCTAGAAAGTAAAATTCATGAGAATAGTGAGTCTGTCCATTTGCTTTTCTGCTGTTTCACAAGCACCAGGAGGAGTTTATGCATAAAATATCTGTCAGATAAATAAATTAAGAAAATGGCAAAACCAGGATTTCAACCTCAGCAGGTTCACACTGCTTATATAATTACAATTTTTATTATGCCGAGAAAAGGACAATTTTTGGATTTGGATTTTTTAGGAGTAGGAGGAATTTAGACATGGTAAATGCTAGCTAGCCATGGTAACAGATAAGCCCTAAATAATTCCAGGAGTTTTAATGCTGTAGAAGTTTATTTATTGGTCAATAACTCTTTAGTGTGTCTGTTCAGTAGCAGACCTCTGTAAAGCGATTCAGGGATGAAGACTTCTTCCAATTTGGTTTTCCACCATCCTCTAGGATTTCAATGTTCTTGACTGGCAGACAAAGGTAAAGATTAAGAGAAGTTTCCTGAGGTTTCCAGTCTCAGAAGTGACATGCCTCATTTCCTGTCATAATCCATCAACCAAAATCTAGACACATGGCCACAGGTAACTACAAGTTTAAGAAAAACCCATGCGTGCCACAGAAGACAACAGGTTACAAACATAGATCATAGAATCCTGCAAGATTGTGATGGGTAATGTCTGTTCAACTTATTTGCATATCCAATAGCTTTAGCTACCTGCTTATGGCATGAATAAATAAATCACTAGATTATAATCATAGTCTTGATGAAAGGCACCACATTTATCCATCTTTGAATGCTCTCTAATGCCTAACACAGTTTATCCATCTTTGGATCTATCATGCCTAGCAAAATTTGATTACTATATATTAAATTAAATTATTCAGATTCAATTAGCTAATTAACACAAAATTTTCCATCAACTTGTAACCACAAGAAGTGAACAAGTTTGACTGATTTCAAAGTGGCTGTGTATTCATTATTATTGCTGTTCCTACTTGAAGAGAGATGTATCCTTTTCTTCAGGAGTGATAGTCACAGTTCAGGTGAAAATCTAGTTAAGTCATACTTTATGTGACAAAATTATGAACATTTATGAACAACAAGAAATGCTAAGCAATTGTCTTAGGTTGCCATTCGGTAGACGCAGAGGAGGAAATGAGAGAGAAGTATGTGAATAGTTATCACAAATATTTTAGTTCTGGCCAATTGATAGATTTGGAAGTATTTCTTATTGTATTAAAAGTAAGTGAATAAATGAATGAAAACAACAGACTATTCCACAGATAAATAATCATAGTGAATTATGAACCATGGAATATGATTAATTCAATTTTGTTTCCCTGGATTATAAGGGGGAAAGGAAAGAGTTGTTGCATTTACATGCATAATGCCCAAATAGTGAGTTTATAGCCTCAGTTCATTTATTAAATTAAAATAACACACAAAAATGTTGCTTGAAATGTGTATACAAATAATTCATTAAATGAATATTTTATTTTTCTAATCATTTATTTTTGCAAGTCAGAAATCTGCAACATCTAAAATTTATCATTAAAGATCTGGTCAGTCAACTCATTCTTAAAGAATGCTATTATCCTTTTCTTCTCCTGTTCAACTTTATACTAGGGTTTATTGCCTCTTAAATGTTAATACACCTGTATTCGGATTATTAAGTTTGGAAAGTATTCACCATCATTCCTAATCATCTCAATTCATATGGGATTCCCTGCTAACAGTCTCAATTACAAACATGTTTACTATTCATGTGACCATTTGTTTTACTTTCCCCTACATTATTCAGTATTATTTCAACATTCAAAAGGAGATAGTTTTGTTGACATGTTGACCCACAGAGTAGTCAAAATATCAAACAAAAGTAACATTTAAAATAAAACTAGATTTTACTGGTGTGTGTGTGTGTGTGTGAGAGAGAGAAAGAGAGAGAGAGAGAGAGAGAGAGAGACTTTGCTGAATAAGAGAAGAAAAATTTCCTTGGGGGTGGCATGTTTACATATACAAAACTTACTTTTTGCAGTCATTTCCCATGGTAGTAAAGTTTACCTGTAATTCTAGAGTTAGTATATCTAATATCAGTAGATTGTATATCACATTGTACATGTGCTTCAGGGTTGACCTCAAAGAGACATCTGTAATAAGACATTGCCATTCTCAGTGTAACTATTTCATATACGAATTTGCCTTACATCTTCTCAGTAGGCCAATTTGGATTTTATTTTTCTCCCCCTCTCTATCTGTTCTTTCATTTCACAACTATCCATTGACGATCCTTTTGTTTTTTCTTTTATGTTTTTTTTCTTCTTTCTTTTCTTTCCTATTTTGTCTGTTCCTCCTTTCTTTCTTTCTTATAGTTTTTACAAGTCGGCCAATTTCCATCTTATTTCCGGTTAAAATAATTTGGCCTCTGTTATTTCCAAACCTTTTAAAATAAGTTGAAATAAAAATATTTATAAAGATCATTTGCTTCCAGAAATCTGCTACTGAGAGGGTAATTCTGGTTTTTCATTCTAAGCTGAGGGCAGGGTGGTTAACATCACCTGTTGAGAAAAATTGAGGTTGCCTAATAAACCAGCCAAATTAGCCTACAAAAAATATTGATTGAACTGATGTCAAGTGGGTTAGATAATGAGAATTAACCAAGTTTTACAACTTGTTTTATAGTTGTGTTTTAATGCTTGTTTATAAATGTGCATGTTGTGTGTATGCAGCATGCCTGGTTTTTAGTGCTGGTCTTACCTGTCCTTACTAGCTGGAAGGACTTAGGCAGTCATTTAGCATTCTAGTCTTCAGTAGACTCAGCTAAAAAATGGCAGATTTAAGTTGGATTTTTAAGATTATTTAGTTTGAGAATTCTGTATTTCTTTTTTTCTTTTTTTTTTTTTTTGAGACCGAGTCTCGCTCTGTCCCCCAGGTTGGAGTGCAGTGGCGCGATCTCGACTCACTGCAAGCTCCACCTCCCGGGTTCGCTTTCTGTATTTCTTCATAGACATAATTCATGTGCTATTTTATCTTCCTACAGGGTTATGTGTCTATGTGATTGAAAAGTTGATTCCAAACTGTTATATTAATGCTTTGCATAGTTCTTCCTAAAAATAATCTCTAAATAAATCAGTGATGTTCAGTGGTTGTAGACTTTTGGCTGTGTATTTTTACGCTTTAGCACAGCATAGTAATAATCTACTGCATGATAAAACCAAGAGTCAAAATCTGAATGCCACTGTAATTTTTTTTTTGAAATGGCAACAAATGGTATAGAAATGTGTTCAGCAGCTCAGTGAAAGAATAGATAACGGAAAAATACCCAATTATCATTGAGAGGGGGCTGCACAGGATCTCTCTGGAGAGGAAATAGCCAAGCATAACCATTATAACTTAGCTGGATGGCATGAAATACATACAGACTTTTAGCGCCACAGGAATCGTTCGAAGGCTGAAAGCTGTCAGGTTTAATGGCTCTAAGTGAATAGGTGAGAATGAAACTCCCTGAACCAGTTGGAATAGCTTCACAAACAATTCCATTTCTCTCTGATATTTATGTTTGATAGGCAGAAAAAGTTGTTTCTTCTCAGAAAAAGAAGAAGCTTCATGCCTCAGGTTGAAAGGCGTCATTTTAGAGCTTGACATTTAAAACATAAACCCAGCGGGAAAAATGTAAAGTAGAAAACAAATGTGCTGAAGGATAACACAATTGAGCATTTCCACCCAAACTATTTTGGCCGTGAAGACAATCCATTTACTGAAATAGAGTGAGATCAGTAAGTGATAAGGAGAGGGAGCTGAGGTTTGACCATGAAGTGTGTATATATATGTGTATATATACATACACATATGTACACATGTGTATACATATACACATATGTATACATACATATGTATACGTATATATATATGTATACATATAATATATACATATATTTCACTTCCTGGGTTCAAGCAATTCTTCTGCCTAAGCCTCCTGAGTAGCTGGGACTACAGGCAAGCCCCACTACGGCCGGCTAATTTTTGTATTTTTAGTAGAGACGGGATTTCACCATATTGGCCAGGTTGGTCTCGAATTCCTGACCTTGTGATCCATCCGCCTTGGCCTCCGTATAATATAATACAGTATAATACGTATAATATAATACGCATATGTATACATATGTATGTATTCATATGTGTATATGTGTATATATATGTATATACACACATATATTCATAAACCTTCTGGTAATATGGACTCAGAAAGGTTAAAGAAAATGACCAATAAACCAGGAAAAAGAACAGAAGCACAATTTTTGACATTGGCACAAATTAGATCACACAATAGATTGTTTTGAGATAATCCTAATTTTTATTGCATATATACTGAAGCATACAGTTAGAACTTGTTTCTTTCATAAGCTTCCAGTTTCTCTTCCTGATCCCTAACATATTGGTAAAAACCATTAGCCATAGCTAAGAAAGAGTCATCTTTTGGTTCAATCTGAAAGCATTTTTGGAATAAACATAATTAGATTACAATATATAGAAAACAGCTCAATAAATTGTTACAAAGTTAGCACACTCATATAAATACCACCCAGATAAAGAAATATAACATTACTAGGATTACAGAAGTACTCCCCAGATACCTTCCAGGCAGGACATTCCCACCTCTGCTATCTACTGACTCTTAATAGATTAGATTTGCTTATCTTAATTCAAGATAACAATATGATTCATATTGTTATTCATATTGCTTAACAATATGATTAATATATATCGTTACATGTAATAGTATATTTTCATTCTTTTTAATATTTTATTTTATGAATATATTACAATTTATTTATTTGTTCTATTTTAATGCTGATAAACATTTGAGCTGTATCAGTTGTGGACTACTATGAATAATGCAGCTGTGACCATTCTTTCATATATGGAATATTACTTCTGCATTCCATTGCTCAAAGCACTTACAGGTATAGAGCGGATTCAAAAGGAGGGACAATAACCAACTTGTGTGTGTATAGAGAAGGACGGAAGTATTTGTGGCAATCATACCACATGAGGCTTTTGAAAATTCTACTCAACTTCTCAACCACTCAGTCACCAATATAGATTACTCAAATGGTTTACAGGAAAAAAAGTGATGGCAAGCATTGCCTTCCCTTTTCTCTTAGAGACTTGGCCCCTTAAGTTTTCATGGGATTTCTAACTCTCAGATGCTTTCAGATAGTTTTTAAAACATTTTTTCCACCTCTTCTAGGTCTGCTTTGTTTAAAACTAGCTATTATGCCTACTATATTTGAACATTTACTTTGAACATTATAATGTTCAAAGTAAAACAATGGGGATTTTTCTTTTCTTTTTTTTAATTATTTTTTATTATTATACTTTAAGTTCTAGGGTACATGTGCATAACATGCAGGTTTGTTACAGATGTATACTTGTGCCATGTTGCTGTGCTGCACCCATCAACTCGTCAGCACCCATCAACTCGTCATTTACATCAGGTATAACTCCCAGTGCAATCCCTCCCCCCTCCCCCCTCCCCGTGATAGGCCCCGGTGTGTGATGTTCCCCTTCCCGAGTCCGAGTGATCTCATTGTTCAGTTCCCACCTATGAGTGAGAACATGCGGTGTTTAATGGGATAATCATGTGTCACTCACTTGCTCCAAATGCTTTAATGACTTCCTATCATTAACGTTGAGATCCAATGTTTTAACATGTCCTTTGAAATAGTGAATGGTTTGACCGCTGCCTAATTCTCATGGAAGAAAATGTCCACCAGAACAGTTAAATAGGCAAGGAGACTTTATTCAAGGCTATTGCAATAGGGGAGAGAGATTGAACTCAACTCAGCTGAAACAAAAGGCGGTAGAGTTTTAAGCACTGGAATAATCTAGTGGAAAAGTACTGAAGGACATTAGGGAGGAGGTTGGTTAATGTGATTAGGCCATCCCTGCTTGGTAATGGCCTCCATTTGCTTTAGACTCCCAGCTTCTCACAGAGACTGGGAAATGGTGCACTATCTCCTTCAATGATTGCATTTCAAAAGGATGGCTCTGAGATCCTTGAGAAGGACTTTTCTGAGTGGTAGACGATTTGCATTTCAAAGGGTCTCCCCAAAATTTTTAATTATAAGTTTTCTAAGGTAAGTATTCTAAGAAAAGAAGATCAGGGGCGTATCGTCAGGAAGAAACCTGTCTAAAGTTTAATCAAGTTGAAGGAAATATTAAGGCTCTCCTGGTCACACTCCAGCTTCATCTCATCACTTCAGGTTGTTCCCTGCTTCTCTAGCTCTTTCCCAGTCAACTCAGCAGGATGCCTTGATATGCAATTCTATCTTAAACACTTTTTGCAAATTCCTTTGGCCTTCTACTCTGACTTGTGTTTCTACTTGAATGACATTTCCTAGAAAGGCTTTTTTGGACCCACCAATTTAAATTAGGTAGTCTTATTTTAGATATAGATATGAACATAGATATATACACGCTTAAATGTAAAATTATTTGGCTACATTTCCTTATTTAGCAGTACTCAGTGAAGGCAGGGATCATCTTTATTCAACATCTAGCATATTGTGTGATATACAGAAAGCATAAAATAATTCCTTAATAAAAAGAGCTTCAAGTCTCATTACCTCAGCCAGGTGATCAGGGTCCACATCAGCGGTCGTAAGTCATGTTGATGGTATGTACCCTTGGGATGATGTGATGAGAAGGGCTCTTTACCTCTGTGGTCTTCCTTCCCAAAACTCATAACCCCAGTCTAATAATAAGAACAACTTTGACAAATCTCAATTGAGAAATAGTCTACAGAATACTTGCTCAGTACATCTCAAAACTGTCAAGGTTATCAAACAAAAAAGTGTGAAAAACTGTCACAACTAAGAGGAACCTAAAAAGATATGATAATTAAATATAATATGCTATCCTGGATGGGATCCTAGAACAGAAAAAGGACATTAGGTTAAAACCAAGCAAATCTGAATAAAGCACAGACTTTAGTTAATAACCCTGTATCAATGTTGGCTCACTAACTGTGATAAATGTATTATACTAATTTAAGATATTAATAGAAAGGAAAAGTAGGCAAAGGAAGTGTCTGTAGTATATTTCTAACTTTTCTATAAATTAAAAATAATTCTAAAATAAAAAGTTTATTTAAAAAGTACTTGTCTCAATTCAGTTGCTTCCACATAAATGTTTACTGAGCATACACCTGTACCGTAGAGATATAGAAAGGTTATAAGTTATTCAAACTGGGATGGAGTTTAAGGATTTCATGATCCCATTTTTTTTTCATTTTATTCACAAAGAATCTAAGATACAAGGGCATTAAATGACTTTCTCAAATTATATAGCCATCAAATGCTATATTTAAGACTGGACCCTAGATATCCTCACTTTCTTTCCAGTGCTCTTTCTGATATAACTTTCTGCCTCGTGGGATAAAAACTACTTCCTTGAATAGATAACACAGTTTGTTTGGGCCCATTCATAAAATTCTGTAAATGCAATGACTGTTTAGCAACTTACATTTTTGACAATTTCTTCAATGTTAATTTCAAGCGATGTCACCAAAATGCAAAATTATATCAGGGAGAGTCTGTATCATCTCTTTTGGACTTATTCTGTGAAGGGATACATTGTTTAAACAATGGGAAACCTGATCAAACTGGCTTAAAGAAATAAGAAAAATTTATCTCACATAGCACCCTATTTAGAGGTATGGTTCCAGAATTGGTTGATTGCATGGAACAAGGAGAACTTTCTCAGCAGCACAATCATCTGACTTCTCCAACATGTCTCATTGGCTGTACCTGTGCTAAATGCCACTTGAAAACTAATCACTGACAAAAGGAATAAGGGAATGTAATTAGCATAATATGTTTTAGTTAAGATTCAACTTCTGGGCCTTGAAAGGGGCACAAACTTCAGTCTTTCCTCAGGTATATGACCACATATATAACATACACACACATACACAAACACACACACTCACTCTCTCTTTCTGTATCTTTCTCCCTGTCTCCCTTTCCATATATGGAGTTATACTACATATAACTTTATCACACACACACACACACACACACACACACATTCCTACTATCTGGTTGTATTATAGTGACCCTAGAGTAACTGTGTGAGGTAAAAAGAACATTTATCACAATAGGTGCTATACAGATTTAACTCAAATTTTGCTAAGGAAATTCATTCTCTCAGTTGGAAATATAAATAAAATTTCATTTTTTAATAAAAATGGAACAAATATAAAAATTCTAATTAAAGCACTATGTTAATAAGCCATTAATTGCTGGTTCACAAAAATATATGACAACGAAAATTTTTCTGTGATAGGTTAACTTAATGAAAGTTTTCTAATAGTTAAAATAAATATCAACATTGTGCTTAAGAATATGGTCTCTGCAGCCTTATTGCCCAGAATCAAAACCTATCTTTGCCAATTAATTGTTGTGTATCCTTTGACAAGTTGCTTAATCTCCCTGTGCCTCTGTCTCTTTATCAGCTAAAAGGAGATAATAATAGCACATATCTCATAGGGTGGTCGTGGTTGTGAACATGAAATGAAATTATACAGGGAAAGTACTTACAATAGTGCCTAGCAGAGAGTATGCCTTCAATACATGTTAGCTCCTGTTGTTATAATTTAGTAATATATTTTTTGAGACATTTACGCTTTTCCTTTTATTCCATTTTACCTACACATTTTATGTAGTTTAATTTATTTAGAGAGCAAACTCAAAATTATCTAAGACATTATACTTCAGAATAAAAAGGGATCAAAAGAAAATAAATTCTAAAATATTTTAAATTGTTTATTATAACACAAGTTTCAAAGAGTAATGTTTTAGAAGCTTGAAAAATAGTAAAAATGATTGAATTAGCTTTTTTTAGAATAAAATTACATTGACAAAATTTGAAAGTAAACTATATCCTTAAGAGTACGTTCTTTGTTGCCCAATCCCCCCAAATGGGATGATATATATTATGACCCCCAACATTTCTCTTTATGCCTTACAGATGTTATTCACCTCTACATTTTTATGGGAATGGATTAAGGGGGAATTTAGGAAGGTGTGAAGGCTGTACCTACTATAATTAATTTCTTAATATGAAAGAATATGTGGGAAGGTAAGTCAGCATAGTCATTATTCACACACGGTGGATGAATATTGCGGGGACGACAGTCCTGATATATGGTAGTGATTTGGAACCTGGTTCCCACCTCACCTTCAAGAGGTCTGATGCACAAAGTGTTGCTGCCCTGATTCAGTCCTCAGACCTGTGTTTTGGGATTAGCAAAATATTTGATGGAGGCTGCTGTCAGCAATGGATCAAGAGGCTGATATTGAGTTGAGTGATGAGAATCTCTGGAGTACTTTGATGATTACCTAGGAGCTTTGCTAAAAAGATTTTGAGCTCTAGGTCAGATCTAGACAGATATGAGTCACCATTTCAGCAGGGTGAAGCTTGATAGCAGTTAGGAGTTCTGGGTCTGCCCTCAAACTGCCTGGGGTTGAATCCTGGCTTCACTCATCCCTTTCAAGTTGCATCAACCTTGGCAAATCACTTGAAACATCTATGCTTCAATATCCTCATCTGATTTAAAATAATAATATCTACTTAATAGGGATACCATGGGTAAGTAAAGTAGTGGCTATCTTTTTCTCTAGATAGCTATCATTTCTATCTCTATCTATCTATCTATCTATCTATCTATCTATCTATCTATCTATCTATCTATCTAAACTGAGATTAATGTCTGGCACACAGTAAGCATCCAGTGTCTATTACCATTATTTTTACAAAAGCTCCCATCACATGTCCATTTCTTCTAGAAACCTCAAAGAAGTCAAAGTTTATGGGATGTTGGGATCTCAAAGGCTCTCTCCCTGAGAAGACGGGAAAAGTAAATACTGCCATGGTATCCATTTACATGGAGTCTTCCACAAGTCTAATGAAATGCTCTCCTTTTTCAAGCCTATCTCATTTTGGTTCTTTTAATCTACCCTAAAATATAAGACAGAACTATAATATATTTATATCAGATGCTTAATCATTGGGAGATTTAACACAAAACCTGACTTGTGTAAAGGCTTCCACCTGAGTTACTAACACAGCATTGTGATTTAGTGCTGTGTTACCCTGGATCAGCAGGGTGAGAGAGGAAACTCAGCATTCTCAATGGACTAGCTGTCAAGTCATTGACTGCCCTGTCCAAATTGACCTTTAGGGGCCAGGCATTAAAGCACTGTGGTGTGATAATGTCTTCTGTTCTTTTCCATGAGTAAGATGATTTAATATTTGAAATAGAATGATCTTGAGAAAGGCTATTCTAGCTGGAATTTTGTGCCCAGGACAAAGAGGCAGGCAAGACAGATACAAAGAAATTGTTTTCTATTAGTAAGGAACAAACTGACTTTAATTAATATAAGAAAATTAGTTTTAATAATCATACTGTGCTTATATGAAGGTAGGAAATTATATATCCATTTAACCATGTCCAAAATTAGACATACTAAATGAGCAAGCATTTCTAATCACAGGATGCTATAGGATAAAAACAAAATTCTGTATAGCATTTTATGCTTACATTGTTAGTTTTTTTTTTGACTTTATAAATATTGAAGATGAGGCAAAGCTTCTAACTACCTACTGCTGTAAATGATGGCAATCAATTACTGAAAAGTAGATGGGGTCATCTGCAAAGGGGCTAGAGAAGATCAATACAGTCTCCTAGCAACAGAGCTGCATGCTGCAAGATCCTGCAGCCATCTGGGGCCCTTCAATTCCTGACCTGGCCCAATAAGTCAAGGCAGGGTCACTCTGTATTTCTTTAATGCTAACTCAGAGTACATACTTCCCAAAGACAAAAGCATCCATATTTATCAAATAAATATGAGGAGGATTGAGCACCTAATGTACAATAGAGAGCTAATAAAATTATATTTGTGGCAAACAATATTTGATTTGACCTAGATAGCACCATGCAAACTATAATTGGAGGTACAAAGAAAATCAGCTGCAATTGCTCAGCAAATTCAAATCACAGGTCAAATCACAGGCATTAATATAATATGGGAATCATCAGGCTTTGAGACTGGTAGTGTTTATTTTTGTTTGTTATTTTAATCACAATTGATCTTTTTATATGATGATCAAATCCAAAACTGACAAGTTACTTGACTAGGTAAACTATTTCACATCTTGGTGGCTTGATTTCCTCATCTGTATAATGAGTATAAGAATAGTGTTCTAAGTACTAAATTAATGTATGCAGAGGGCTTATAAAAATACATGTCATATAGTTAGCACAATAAATGTTAGTTTCCATGATTATCTTTACGAATAATTGCTGTTATATAAGCTAATTTCATTAACTAACTTTATAAATGTTTCCTGGGAGACTACTCTGTCAGGAATTACTCTCAACCTGGGTTCCATAGCAGTGAGCATGAGACAAAATCCCTGTTTTTATGGAGGTTATGTTTCTGAGATCAAGTCCATTAATTCTGACATAAGGCACTTGGAATGAATGTCTTAAAATTTTGGGTTTCTACAATGAGCAAAATAGTACAAAGAAGGCTGCAAGTAGGGCCAGTAGTATCCACCACAATTTTAGTCAGTTGTAGTTTACTTCAAGGAGAATATTAGGCAAAAACAATGAAAATGGGAGTCAAATGTCCTTCAATCTTGTGCACAGGCAATTACTTTTATGATGTGATTTGAAGGGCACTGTTGAAAGGCCTGAGGCTTCCAAACCTTCCTTCAACTTTGATATTCTTATTATTAGAATTTCATTAGTTCGGTATAAAAATTATAATTCTTGGAACCCACTTGCAATACATCCACTTTTCTAGAAAGAATGACAAATATTAAACCCTAATTATCCATTAGTAAAGTGTGAAGGTCAGCCTACCTGTCACCTAGCAAGGCTGTCACCTAGGAAGTTAATGAGAACAACTAGAGAAACAAGTTAAAATGAGATTAGACTCAGAAGAAGGATAATAGTTTTCCCTAATGATGGGAAGAGCACTTTTCTGAGCATTGTAGAGGAGGCCCCTCAGCAGCCTGGGGTGGCTGTGAGTACCTGAAAACAGGAGAATGAAGGCACTCATAATGCAGAGAATAGTGAGTGGCATTCCTTACCTTACTTCCTAAAACCAAGCAAAACAAGACCAGCAGGAGAAAGAACATATTCCACTGACTCTTGTTACAGAATTCCTGTTTCTCTTTGTTATTTACCCACTCTGTAACCCTGAGAAAGTTGTTTAACTTCTCTGAGACTTATTATCTTCACTTCTAAAATGGCAATGACAATATTTATTTTGCAAGACTCTCATAAAGATCAAATAAGATAATATATGTAGAGCTTGGTTCATATAATATGCATGTAATACATGAAATAATGACAAAGATATTAATTTTGTAATTGTCATCATTATCTTAGAGTATAAATGCCCATAAAACAGGAAGGGAAGATGTTCTGGTTTCTCATGCCATTAAAGTACCCATGCAACGGACTGAATGGTCATGTTCCCCCCAAATTCATATGTTGAAATCCTCACCCCACAAGATGATGGTATTAAGAGGCAGGGGTGCTGGGAGATGATTAGATGATGGGGATAAAGCCCTCATAAATGGGGTTAGTGCCCTTATAACAGAGACCCCAGAGAGATCCCTCATCCCTTTCACCATGTGAAGACATAGTCAGACAATGGCTGTCTATAAAGAAGAAGGTTCTCACTAGATACTGAATGTGCTGGTTCCTTCATCTTTGACTTCTCAAACCTTCAGAACCATGAGAAATAAATTTCTGTTGTTTATAAGCCACGCAGTCTGTGGTATTTTGTTATAGCAGCCCAAACAGACTATCTAGTAGAGTGCAACATGATGTTGGGTGCATATTAATAATATATATTATTTACAGTTAACCCTTGAACAATTAGGGGATTAAGAGAACTGACTCCCCCAGTAGTCAAAAATCCATGTATAACTTTTGACTCCTCCAGAACTTAACTACCAAGAGCCTATTGATGACTGGGAGGTATAGCAATAACATGGTCAATTAACACATAGTTTGTATGTTGTATTACTATATATTATATTTTTATAATGAAGTAAGCTAGAGTAAAGAAAATGTTACTAAGAACATCACATGGGAGATAAAATATACTTACTATTCAGTAGGTGGAAGTGGATCATCATAAAGGTCTTCATCGTCTTTATCTTTTCATTGAATAGGCTGGCTAAGGAAGAGGAGAAAGATAAGGAGTTGGTCTTACTGTCTTATAGGTGGCAGAGGCAGAAGAAAATTCACATGTAAGTGGGCCCACATAGTTTAAATCTATATTGTTCAAGGGTAAACTGTATATTGTTTATACATATATACATATATTTATAATTGTATTTATATATTTATATTTTTATAAGATGTTATATATAAAATTTTATACATGTATGACATAAAATGTGTATACATAACATACATTATATATACACACATATAATGTACACATATATACCCATAATGTAATATATATAATATAATGGGTATATATGTATAAGTACATATATAAACACACATACACACGTACCCATGACTTCCAACCAATATGTGACTACGTGAGTGTGAGTGCATGCATTGTGCCTAGTACTGTGCAGGATATCATGAAGAATGCAAAAAAGGTACAAGATGATCATTGCTTTCAAGTGATTTGCAAACTAGATGGTGAGACAAAAGATGAATGAAAAAAAATGGACTGGATAAGGGCAAGAACTAAAGAAAGAATTTCCAGGTTGGGAACAGTATAATTCAGGCCAGTCAATGGGATGTATAGAAAACCAGCCAGAGAACAACATAAGTCAGAGAATGAATAGAAGTGAGAGAAATGGCTTGAATCTTTGGTATGGAGCCAGGTATGGGGGTGGGGTGGGGCTTAAGAAATGATGGCAAAATTTCATTCATCATTCATTCATCACTCTGCCACAGCCAGAAATACTGGACACATTTACAAAAATGGAATGTAAGGCTCTGAGATTTTTGAGAATAGCAAACACTGGCAAAGCACTGACAATGATAGAAATCATATGTTACACACACCCTAGGAAATAAGCCATAGCAAAAATGGTTCTTATTTTCCTGCAAATTCATGTCATCATTTCATATCAAAACAATCATTTTCAAGAAAAAAAAAGATCATGGAAAAGAGTTATATTTGGCAATATTATAGTTGCCTTTACTTTTTTCTCTACCCTTATATATTGATTTCCAAATAGAGTTGGCAAATGCAAATTGCAAACATATCGAGGCATTTCATAAACATCAGACACACTTCCAGGGCAGCTCAGAGCCAAATGCAGAGCCAAAAGTCTGGCAAATAAAATGTGAAATCACTCTTAGGACAGATGATAGCCCAAAACTACTTTATTATTATTATTATTATTACTATTTTTGCAGACTTGATGATCCTACATTGTGAATACTTACTCTGAAGCTAAAGGAAGTCAGTTCACACCTCAGTGTTTGATCTGCCCACCTTAGGCAGATGGGAGACAGAACTGTACACTCTGATTCCACATGAGCGAAGACGTGTGATAAATAAGAAAATAATTTTAATGGAGTTGAACATGAGCCCATCTCAAGTCCTCCTGGCTTGAGAAGGGTAGGCATATCACAAGATCTTACTGATTGTGTTCAGGGACTAGAGGTGTTGTTTGGAAAGACAAAGGTATCTACCAAGGCCATGGAATAACAGACAGAACTAATTGTGCTTTACCCTCAGCAACAAACTTTACTTGTTTTGCTCCAGTCTCTTGGCCTAGAAGTGGAGTTAAAGTAAATAGTAATAAAATTGAGAATTTGTATTTTGGGGATTACTTGATCTGTATTATCTGTATCTGTTTCTACAAATATATAACAACAATTTAAAATAATTCAAAGCATAGACAAGAAATTAGAGGAAATGACATTGACTTTTTTCCAAAGGGAGAGAATTTTAAGCATGATAAAATTCAATGAAAAATCTATCATTTTACTTAATTTTATTGAAGATTTAACATCACTCATAGAAATACGGGATAAAAAATAGGAGACACTATCTTAATGTGATATGGGGTTTATGAGCACATGTTGGAGATTGGTTGGGAGTATTTTCCTTAATCATTGAGGCTCATAAATTTATGATTCATTTTACTCATTATTGGACTGCAGTAAAAGGCCCATACTATGTTATTTTTCCCAAAGAAGAAAATACTACTTTCTCACTCATTTATCCTCAGCAAATAATTATTGAGCAATAGGCATTGTATGATTTTGAGAATGTTGCACAACTTGGCCTGTTTTAAGAATTTCTGTTGACTGCCATTAGCTGAAATCCTGCAAAAGTGAGTGACCCTGTGGGCAGACATGGTATTAGGCATTTTAGCTCCTGGGAGCCTGTCCGGATTTTCTCCCAGGCCTCTGTCCTGATGTAGGCCCCCCACACCCTTCCCTATCACCTTGGACACTTGATATTTGGTGTGAAATTTATTATCTTAAGATTTAACATTAACAAAATCACCAGCAACGTATCAATGATAGAATGAGAGATGGTGATTTTGTTGGTAGAAAGAGAAACTGATAGAGTAGCAAAAACGAAAAAAAATGTCTGAAATGTATGACAGTGAGGACAGGATAAACAAGGGCTGGGTAAACAAAAGGCAAAAGTAATTTTGATATAAGCATAGAGTATCTAATATCGAAAGTACATGATAGAGATTAGGAAAGAGAAAAAGAGAGAGAGAGAGAGAGAGATTCTTTTCTTCCTCTTTCTTTAAAAAACTAAATATTAACTCAGATTTTGTTAGCATATATTATAATCTCTCCCCAGCAACAGCGTCTCATTGGTCACTCAGTTTGCATGTAATTCCATAAAATCCAAGCCTGCTTTATGCCTGAACACAGAGCCCCACTAGGCCTTTCTTGTTAAGATAAGCAGAAGAAATAGCTTGAGGGGACAGCAGTAGGACCAATTTCTTTTCCCAGTTAGGGCCTAATGATCTTCCCTAAGGGTCTACCTTATCAAAAATATCCAGATAGAACAATCTCTTTCCTCCAATTAAGCTCTAATTTTTTGAAGTAAGATCAATAAAACATTACTGAGATTTTGCTTGCCTAAAATATGAACATGAGCATGTGTAAACTCAATCCTAAATTGCAGAGACACATATGGAGAAAATGTCTTTGGGCAAAATCTCCCAGGACCTCCTAGAAAGCCAAATTTGATGTCAGGCAGGACTTGATAGAACTGCCTGTCTATTAGGGCTTAATTGTCAGCATGTTGAAAAGAGATTTCTAATTTTAAATTACAGATTTACCTATAAGGAGATTGTATGACATAAAGTAAAAAATGACACTATAGAAGTTATAAAGGAAACAATTTCAATGTCACACTAAGTTGTTAAATTTTACTGAAAAGACAAGCAAAATGCTATATCATTCAATAGAGACTGCTCAGGATTTTGCACACATTTTATCCATTCCACGTGCCGTGAGAATGCCCAAACGGCTGCAGCTTTTGCAAAATGCACTGTCCCTGATATTTTGAGTAAGATTTTACTGCCTGGCATGTGTCTATCCTCTTGTCTCTTTGTCATTTACTGTCTCAAGACTGCAGTGTTTACAGAAGGAGTTTAAATTGAACACATGTTTTAAGGTAAGTGAACAACGTTATGCAAAATCTAACATTTCCTTTTCTTGTGATGCATGATTTCTCCTTGCACAGTGGGTGTCCTTGAATTTGTGTCAAGCAAAATATTCCTGTTAGTGTCCTATCTCTGTGGAGATGACGGCAAACTACACACTGGCACAGTATTTGCTAAATTTATAAGCAAAAAAAAACTGTCCACAGAAGGAAGACATCCTCACTCTCACCCATTCTAGTAGAACATCTGAAAAGAGAATTAGGATAGTGCCAAGATGGCATTAGAAGACATGGATTATAGCAATTCTATGTGTTGTCAAATTCTCTCCAAAATGCATCTTCCAACAAAAATCTATGCCACTGCAGCCTTAGGATCTGAATATTACTATTATGAAAATAGGGAATTATTTTACATTGTTGTTCTGGTTTAGAGACAATAAAATATGACATTATCTCTTTTCCTAGGAACTGACAATAGGGACATGACCTCACAGTGTTTTCACTTTGCTTTGCGTGTAACTTGGTTTCCACTTCTCATAGAACAGAGTGATAGAAAGCATATGTAGTCTGAAGGTTATGTTGACCTCAATTTTCAATAAGTGGACAACAATAAAAGATTTTGGAGTCATGGAGGTGGCAGCTATTCCTCATATGTACATGTGGAACTGATTTTAATCCTCACTTCTCTGGTCTGGGTCACAGTTCTGTTGTTTCTATTTGTTCAATAAACATTGATTGAATATTTACTATGCTCCAAGCATGCATGGCCTACTGGGAGTAAGCAGACGAATATTAACCCTTCCCTCTCAGAGTTATTAGAGTCCACAGTTGTACTCATCAATAAATTCATGACGGTAGGAGGTAGAGAAAAACAAGCACAAGGCCCAGAAAAAGGTGCTTACGTCTGGAGTGAGGTTTGTAGCAGGAGGCTGTCTGCTCACTGTGAGAAGTACTGTGGGAAAGGCTGAAGTTGGTGTTAGGATCTATAATCACTCTTCAGAGAATGTACTCACACCTACATTCACCACGGAGTGGCTACCATGTGTTCTGAGAAACAAAAAAATTGTAATCTGAGGAATGCAGGCCCTTTTAAGTTATCAGGACCAGAGAGACATTAAAAATGTGATAGCAAGTCACTTCCTTCTCCCTTGAGCTAAATAATTACCTCTTGACATCACTTGCTATGTGAACTCTAGACTAACTGATGCCAAGTAGCCATAAAATGCCATACCCTGGATGCCATAACTCATACCCCATTGTTCAACAATGTGTAGCCAATCATAACCACGATTACTTTTGTAAATCAGTGAGAACTTCCATCAAACAACTTTGTAACAACCCACTCCTTGCTTCTTGCGGTCTAGGCTGAAGGGGCAGCCGTCATCATGGTAAGTTCTTTCTCAAGTGATGGTAGAAATGCAAAAGAGAAAGTGGAAACTCTGGGGAGTCTCTTTTTTTTTATTTTTATTTTTTGAGAAGGAGTCTCGCTGTCACCAGGCTGGAGTGCAGTGGAGCGATCTTGGCTCACTGCAACCACTGCCTCCCGGGTTCCAGCGATTATCCTGCCTCAGCCTTCTGAGTAGCTGGGATTACAGGCGCCCACCACCACGCCCAGCTAACTTTTGTATTTTTAGTAGAGATGGGGTTTCACCAAGTTAGCCAGGATGGTCTCTATCTCTTGACTTCACGATCCTCCCGCCTCCCAAAAGTGCTGGGATTACAGCCGTGAGCCACCGCGCCCAGCCTCCTTGGGATCTCTTAAGTCTTAGTCTCAGTCCAGTGCTCTTTCATTTCAGCCATGTTCCATTGACTAGAGTCAGTCATGTCGATGAATCCAAATTCAAGGAGCTCTGAGTGCACTATGATTTTTGTGTGAGCATCAGCAAAGTTACATGTGAAAGATATGGATAGAGAGGACAATTAAGAATTGGAGCCAGTATTTCAATTTAACCTCTGAAATTGTCACGAGATGTCTCAAAAGAATCAAGGATTTCAGAAGATAAAGGAAAATCATGGTCAAAGTGATGAGGGAAATGAATGTTAAACCTTGAATTTTATATGAGGTTAAACTAATATTGACACAGTAAGTACAAACTGAAGATGTTATCAGGAATAAAGAATTCATAAAAATTGAACATACAAATTTCTTCTTGGAAAATAGTCTTTGAAGAAGCATAGCAAGAGAACGAATAAATACAGAAAAACTATAAGGAAAATAGAATAGAGCAATACATCAGTACATTTTATTAATGCTTAAATAACTAAGAATCGAATATGTAAAATGTGTGTCCATATGATCTACAATAAAAGTCTAAGCCAGTGTTGCACAACTGACCTCTCTGTGATAAAAATATTTCTTATTTGTACCGTTCAATGTAGAAGTCATTAGTAACATGGAACCATTAATCACTTGAAATGTGGTTGGTGAGACTGAGAAACTAAATTTTAAATTTTATTTAATTAAAATAATTTAAAGATTCACGTGTGGCTAGGGGCATTGTTTTGGAAAGCACAAGAGTTATTTGGCAGTGGGAAGTGAAAGTAGCACCAAGAGAATAAATGGAGGTGACGATGTGCTGTAATCTTTGTCTTAATCCTTAATGATGCGAATATTGATACGTTTAATATATTGGTAAGTGAATGGAAATATATGCACAGGATTTAATAAGTAACCCAAAATGGAAGAGCATGTGATATGGTTTGTATGATTGTTGCTTCTAAATCTTATGTTGAAATGTCACCTCCAATGTTATAGGTGGGGTGTAGTGGGAAGTATTGGATCATGGGAATGGAACTCTCATGGATGGATTGGTGTCTTCCCCAAGGTAATAAGTGAGTTCTTGCTCTGTTAGTTCTCATGAGAGCTGGTTGTTTAAAAGTCTGGGCTTTCTTCCTGCTCTCTCTTGCTCCTGCTCTCTGTGTGTGACATGCTTGCTCTTTTCCCTTCCTCCATGATTGGAAGTTCCTGAGGCCCTCAGCAGAAGCAGATGCTGGAGCTATGCTTGTACAGCTTGCACAACCATGAGCCAATTAAGTCTCTTTTCTTTATAAATGGCCCAGTCTCAGGTATTTCTTTATAGTAATGGAAGAATGGACTAACACAGCATGTATAAAATACAAACCCATAGAGGAAAAATCTCCAGTGGAAAAAAAAAGGGAAAGTAGAAGTCAAATAAGTATGATAAATGGAAAATATGAACTAAGGTGTAGAAGTAAGTCTAATTTTAATAGTGGTTATAATAATTCTGGAGAGGTAAAATGAACCAAAAAAATCATATTGGATTAAAAACTATGTGGTCCTCAAAACAAAAGGAAGCATAAACACTGACCAAAAGGGGTGGAAAAGGTTAATATTATTGTAGCCTCTCCATTTAAATAACTATTTGAAATAGAAAAAGTTACAAGGAAAGATTTTAACTTCTGCCCTCATAAAGAAATATTCCCAATATTCTGAACAAATGATATATTGCTAGTTTTTCTGGCTTCCCAGCCTCTGAATTCTCTTTCTACATTTGATTGATCATCTTTCACTGTATGACAGAAAGCCATCCTAATATACAAGCATACAATGCCAGTTACTTACTCCTCAATTTCTCCTTGAGTTCTGCCTATTTGTACACCCACACATAGGTTTTCTCAGTCTTCGACTGAGAAGGTGGGCATGTAAAGAAGCAAGACCTGTGGCATGCCTTCTGGAGACAGATAACAGAGGTTACATCAAGTTTTGAGAGCCAATAGTGGCAGCAGTTCCTGTGGCAACATCCATTCTTTGTCCAGCGGTGGTTGAATCAGCAATACAAGCTTTAGAATCTCTTTCAAGATGCAGTGGTGTTCGGGGAGATTTTTCTCATATCCTTAAACTTGGTTCTCTGACTTATCTTTTTGCTTTTCCCTTTGACTGTTCTCAACACTCCAGCATTAAGATTCTGTAAACTATTCAACATTCTTTAATGTAGTTTTGTGCTTAAATCAGTCATGGTTGGCTTCTGTTTCTTGCAACCAAAACTGCCTATGATATGACAGACTAATAATATCAGAAAATGGTTTTTCTTTCAATATTTCAAATGGCAGATATGGACTGCCATATCTGCGAAGTGAGAGAAGTACTTGTGTTTTTTATTTCTTGTGTCTGAGTAAGATGCAATGGAGGGTTTCATGAAAACTACATTTATTGTTCTACAATGGACCTCTTCTCCAACTGCCAATGTTTTCATTTCTTTTAGAAAAATGTATATTCTGGAAGGCTTAAAATTCATGTAAGCCTCATTATTGCAGAATGCCAGGGAAGTCCTATTTGAGAGAAAGCCTATGTATACCTTGAAAAATGTTGCTTTTCTCAGCAAAGGTATTTTGTTGAGCAATTTGCTACCCTTTAAAAATCAATGGAAAAACAATTATATTTATATTACATTCCTATATTGCAGAATAAAGCTTAGTAATGGAAACTGTCCTGAGTAAAGTAGTTAGGCCTACTCACCACGTGGAATCTGTAAAACCTGTCATTTCATTTGGAAGGGGTAAAAGCACCATTTAGAGAGGCTGTTCATAGAAGATCAATGAAGATTAAGTAATAGGTCATTTTACAAACCTGCTTCCCTCCTGTGCTAGTTTAACAAGGAAAGGAACTGCATAAATTGCTTCACTTTACTAGGCCTTCTCATCCTGAAAAAACCAAACACAGAAACGAAATAAAAATGGGATTAGATTGGATTTGAATATGGCTAAATTCACAATTTCTTTAACTATTGTACACCTATCATAGTATACTCTAGAGCCCTTTAAATTTGGATTCACCCACATGACTGACTTTAGTCCATGAAATGTAGTTGAAATGACAGTCTGAGAGTAGGACTTAAGAGACCTCCAGGGTTTCTACTTTCCCTTTTGCATTTCTGCCAGCACCAGAGAGAGTTTGCCATGGCTGCTGCTGCCCCTTCAGCTCACAAAAGGAACTACTGATATTATTCAGTACTGGTAAAGCTGTGGAGAAACAGTCATTTCCATATGGTGTTGGTAGGAGTGCCAAGGTTTTCAATTGTTTCAGATAGTAATTGTTGTGATCTATTAACATATTTACACTATTTCTGGCTAGTAATTTCTTCTCTAGGAATTTATCTTACAGAAACTTTGCCACAGGTGAAAAAAGATGTAATATATCTTTAATATATATACTGTATATATAATATTACAGAGCTCTTATAAAGAATGAAGTAGGTCTATAGTTACTTAAGAATAAATATATTCACAATATGGTGTTAAATACAAGTGCAGGTACAAAACATACACTATGCTATGATCTATTTTTCTGTATTATTTGATAAAGTTAGATTTCTAACTGCTATTTAAAAGAATTTATTTCAGGCTCAGGGGTACATCAGGGATTTGTTACATGGGTAAACTCGTGTCATGGAGTTTTGTTGTACAGATTATTTTGTCACCCAGGTACTAAGCCTACTACCCAATAGTTACTTTTTTTGTTCTTCTGCCTCCTCCCATCCTCTACCCTCAAGCAGGCCCCAGTGTCTGTTGTTTCCCTCTTGTGTCCATGTGTTCTCATCACTTAGCTCCCACTTATAAGTGAGAACACGCTGTACTTGCTTTTCTGTTCCTGCATTAGTTTGCTGCAGATGATGACCTCCAGCTCCATCCATGTTCCTGCAAAAAACATGCTCTCATTCTTTGTTTAATGGTTGTATTATGGCTATATATGTATCATATGTTCTTTATCCAGTCTACCATTGGTGGACATTAGGTTGATTTGGGTCTTTGCTGTTGTGAATAGTGCTGCAATAAACAGACATGTGCATGTGTCTTTATGGTGGAATAATCTATATTCCTTTGAGTATATAGTCAGTAATGCGATTGTTGGGTCAGATGGTAGTTATGTTTTTAGCTCTTCGAGGAATTGCCACACTGCTTTTTACAATGGTTGAACTGATTTACACTCTAACTGCTATTTTTTTAATTCTGTGAAAATGACTTGAATGAATTTCTGCCAAATTTGGGGAAAATGGCCAATACAAAATTTGGAGGATATGATTTTTAAAAAGCTGTTCAAGACAACCAAAATTATGTTTTGAAAGATGGCTGTTGGTGAGGAGCACTTTGGAGAGAGAAGTAGTCACTAATCAGAACAGGTACTGTCATTGATTTGGTATGATGTAATTGATGATGTAATATTATTTATAAAAATCAGAAATTGAAAAGAACTCAAATGCTGATTTACTGACAAATGAATAAACAAAATTTGTTGTATCCATACAATGGAATGTTATTTGGTATTAAAAATAATCAAATACTGATCAACTTGCTTCAACATGGATAAACCTTGAAAATATTATGCCACCATGAAAGAAACCAGTTATGAAAGACCATATACTGTATAACTCCACTTATATGAAGTGCCCAGAATACTCATATTGATAAAGGCAGAGAATAGTTTAATGGTTGCCTGGAGAGGGACAGGAATGGGGACATAACTGCTAATGGGGATGGGGTTTCTTGTGATTGTGATAGTTGCACAAATCTGTGAATATACTTAAAACCATTGAACTGTACACCCTAAAGGGGAATGTTCATGGTATGTGAATTGTATCTCAATAAGGCTGTTGAAGAAGAAGAAAAGGAAATAGGAGGAGGAGGAGAAGAGAAGGCAGTGGTGGTGGGTGATATTGGTATCACTACTGGAAAACTGATTGTTCACATAGTTTCTGAGTCAAAGTCAGTTCACAGACCTGCAGCCTGTGATTAAAAGAGAAGCCAGGTTACGTTAAGGAAAACTCAAAAGGTTCAGTAATATTCCACTGATCTTTCTTCCAAGGGTACTGCCATTTGCTGAATAACCTTTCTCTAGGAAAAGATGAATATCTAGGTTTCCTGAAAATAGTTAGACACAATACTAAGTTAATTCTGATTTGCTAAGACCCAAACCACATTTAGTCTTATAGGGAGATTGGTGTCTTATAGAGGCTATGTGACAAATGATGTGTTGGCCCTTCTGTTGTCAATACACTGATGATATAATATCAATATCTCGCTTAGCTATATCATGTTGAAAGCTGGAACACACCAGTAAATTTGGGAAACACTAAAATCCAGACTTATTTTCTTTCTCCCTCCCTTCCTCTATTTCCTTTTTCTCCCTCTCTCCTTATCTGTCTCTCTCTTTCTCTCTCTGTCTTTGTCTTCCTTCTGTTTTTCTTTCTGAGATAGAGTGGTTAAGCATTTATCATTATATTGCTGGATAAGCATCATCAGTCAGAGGGTATTTATATTTATAAGGCAGAAACAACCATATACACTCATAGTGTTGCTCCAGAGCTATGTTAACTCTTCTGCTGTCTTAATACATTTCACAATGACTTCAATTGCTCCAACATTATATTTAACATATAAAGATCCTTAGACACATTGAGGAGAAAGTGGCAAGCACCTGCATGGTCAAGTAAGACAAATACATATCAGAGAGTTTAAGACAGACCCAATGAATATTCAGGTTCCTGCTACTTTGCTGGTATCTTTAGAAGTCCAGTGTTTTGGAGCTTATCAGAACATCTTTTCTGAGGTTGAGGACAAGTTTTTGTACCTACAACTCCTATTATTACCGGCATCACTATGAATGTAGCAAGAAGCTTCCAGGATTTGGAAGTAACATATATTGCACTTTCATATATGGATAGGGTCCATTTATTGGCAACAAGAAAAGCTGACAGTTTTGAGGCCCTTGAGTAAGGAAAAGCTCCGCATTATGTTTGAGCAGCAGTATAATTACCCATGCTACTTGGACCCTATGATCTAGCATATTAGTGGTATTTGTGGTAGGTAATGATGATGTTTGGAGTTTCTGGCAAGCTCCATGGCAGATACCTAAGATTATGTAGTAAAGCCATGTTCTCATCAGGGAACTAATGTCCATTGGAAAATACATTTCCCAGTTTATTTTAGACCCTGGTAGAGATTAATTGCCTGACCACAGAACCCCAGATGATTATATAAACTGAGCTTCTCATCATAAGGTAGGTATTATCAGATAAGTTTGGTAGGAATATCAGCAATTTGTTGTATAACATAAACATTACATTTGGCATTAAACTGAAGCAGGTCCAGAAGGCATGGATAAATTGAAGGAACAGATAATCTAGACTCCTAGGTTACCTCTTTCTTTTGCATGATATTATCATCTCAGCTCATACTTTTGAGCTCATGGGGGATTACTTTTATCAAAATGTGAAGGAGAAAAGGACTCAGACTTCTTTTACAAATGGGTTCGTGTTACATGTTTAGATGAGGAAGAAACTGTAGTTGTTTCATTACAGCTTAATTCAGGAAGTGAAATCTTTTCAGTAGTTAGAACTGTAGACAATACAGTCAATCAACTACTTTGTATGAAGAAACATGGGGCCTGAAGTATGAATAAATACTGGGTCCTGGGCAGTACTGATTGCTTCCCTGGTGAGTCACTGAACTGAAAGGCATGTGATAGTAGGGTCTTGTAAAAGGTGTGTAGTGATATACAGGAGAAGTACAAAATACATGAACTACCACCTCTCCCATTATTCTGAAGGAGAGAGCATTTATTATGGAGGAGAATATCTAACATAATTGGACCAGATGACCTATCCTGTGGATATTAGCTATCCTGTGTCTCTAACCACTTCAGTGTTTCCCCAGGCAGTCCATAACTAGACCAGAGTGGCCATTAAAATAGAAATGCAGACTGCACATGAGTGTAGGTATAATCGTTCTTTTTCAATTAGGTTAATCTGGATACTGCCTCTCCTGAGTGCCCAACATGCCCGCAGCAGAGACCAACACAAACCATTGACTGATATGATGTCACTTCTAGAAATGACAAGCCAGCCACCTATCTGACTACTATAGAAGAGGCTGCAATTTGGCTTTCACAGAATAACATGTATTTCGGACTCAGGTTTGCTGTCTTTGCCAGTAATAGATTTCACAATACCTTACTTATCATCACATTATTCTAGGAAATATTGTCTGAACAAGGGACCAATTTTATATCAAAAAAGTATGGCAACAAGATCATGATCATAAAATTCACTGGCTTACCTAGTACTTTATTGCTTAGAAGTAGCCAGTCTAATAGAATTTTAGGTTGGCTCAATTGAAAGCTCACGTACAGCACCAGCACTAGCACAGTCTTCTGTAGAATTGAGGAGCATATCCTCTAGTATACCATACATGCATTGAAATAACATTGGCTGTGTGGCACAACAGTTACTGTAACATTGTGCTCCCCTAGAACTTTGAACCAAAAAGAGTAAGTAGGAGTGGCCCCTTTCACCATCACATCTAGAACTTATTCAGACAATTTTTGCTTCCTATGCTCATGATATTAGGCATGACTAGGATGAAGCCTGTGGTTCCAGACAAGAAATATTTTCATCAGGGAATGTAGTAATTCCTACTGAATTGGGTTCTGTGACTATTACTACAGGCCCTGAAGACAGTGAATAAGAAAGCCAAAAAGAAGATAATTCACTGCCTGGAACAATCAATAATGATTACCAAAATGAATTGGGGTTGTTACTCTACCACAGGGGTAAGATTGTATATGTTTGAGACAGGGGAAATTCCCTGGGATGATTTTAGTATTATGATACTGGGTAATAACTGCTAATGGGCATTTGCAGCAATTGCAACCCAACATAGGCAGAAAAAGGAAAGGTTTACCCATATTGAAGATACAAGCCTAGCCATAAGCAGATTGAAATTGAAACTGGACCTCTTCCTTACACCATATACAAACATCAACTCAAGATGGATTAAAGACTTAAATATAAAACCTAAAACTAAAAAAATCCTGGAAGATAACCTAGGAAATAGCATTGTGGACATAAGACCTGGCAAATATTTCATGATAAAGATGCTAAAAGCAATTGCAACAAAAGCAAAAATTGACAAACGGGGCCTAATTAAACCAAAGGCCTTCTATACAGCAAAATAAACTATCAATAGATTAAACAGACAACCTATAGAATTAGAGAAAATGTTTGCAAACTGTATCTGACGAAGTTATCTAATATCCAGAATCTATAAAAAACTTAAATAAATTAACAAGCAAAACACAAGCAACCACATTAAAAAATGCAGGCAAAGACCATGAACAGACACTTTTCAAAAGAAGACATACATGCACTTAAAAAGCATATGAAAAGATGTTCAATGTCACTAATCATTAGAGAAATGCAAATCAAAACCACGGTGAAATACCATCCCATACCAGTCCGAATGGCTCCTATTAAAGAGTCAAAAAATAGATGCTGATGAGATTGTGGAGAAAAAAAGAATATTTATACACTACCAGTGGGAATGTAAATCATTTTAGCCATTGTGGAAAGCAGTTTGGTAATTTCTTAAAGAATGCAAAACAGAATTACCATTTGACCAAGCAATCCCATTATTGGGTATATATCCAAAGGAATATGAATTGTTCTACCATAAAGACACATGTATGCATATATTCATGGCAGCACTATTCATAATAGCAAGGATGTGGGATCAATGTAAATTCCCATCAACAGTAGGCAGCATGAAGAAAATGTGTTACATGTACACCATGGAATACTATGTAGTCATAAAAAATCAATAAGATCACATCCTTTGCAGCAACATGGATGGAGTTCAAGGCCATTATCCTAAGTCAAGTAAAATGAGACTAGAAAACCAAATACCATATTTTCTCACTTATAAGTGGAAACTAATCATTGAGTACATATGGGCACAAAGAAGGAAACAACAGACACATGGGCCTACTTGAGGGTAGAGGATGGGAGTAGGGTGAGGATCAAAAACTATCTATCAAATACTATGATTATTACCTGGCTGATGAAATAATCTGGACACCAAACCTCCCTGGCATGCAATTTACCTGTATAAAAACTTGTACATGTACCCCTAAATCTAAAAGTTTTTTAAAATTTTTTATTTTTTTTAAGATGAAAGCCTGAGCCATTAAGCAAACATCTTAGAATAGGAACATTTGGCCTAAGGAAAGGGCAATCTGTAATACAATATTTGGTGGAAGAAGCCAATAGACAATGTCAGTTGCACCTTTAGGACCAGCTGCATGAGTGTGTCGGTAAAGAGTTTTAAATGCTTTGCTTGCTTTTAGTAATCTAGTTTAGTCTATTTTAGGAAGAACCTATGACTAATTGGACCTGTAGCTTCTTTTTTGAGGATGAAATGAATATACCTTTTTCTCCGCAGTCTTAAAGAAAAAGATTCTAACACAAATGAAAAGTGGTAAGTGGAGCAAGAGAATAGAGGGAAAGGGGGAAGAATGGGAGTGCATATTTAATTTTTTTTGTTTTCTTTCCAGTTTTTCATTCCCCTTAAGTTTTTTATCTAATTAGTTTTATGATATGATCTTAGGGTTTCAGTTTGGATATACCCAGAAGTTGGCATAGCTAGGAAAGAAGTGAGATTGAAGAACAAATACTGCCCAGAAATTGCAGCATATGTATTTGCTGCCATTCTGTGGACAGAGAGCTCCACTCATGTGCCAAGCTAGACATATTCAAAATGCTAAACTTGGCCTGCAGTCAGAATCATTTCTCTGTGGGGTGACTTTTATTGTAAGCATGAGCAAAGAAATAAAGATTTGTAAAGTATGGGATGGAGTAGAGGAAAAGTAGAATGGGGAGGGTGTTTAATACCCTTTCACGTATCCACTGATAAATGTCAAAGTGTGTAGACTGATGGGGTCATGGCATGGCGATATTTCCTGAGCACTGTTCACTTCCAGATCATTGAGGTCACATTTTTTCATTCACATTTTCTATGAAGCCATTTACCCAAAGAGAATAGAAGTTCCGGAAGAGACATGAAAAAGCAATTTTACATTATTAGAATGGCTGCTTCCTATATAATAACTCCCGTGTGTAGCTCTAATCCATATATATCTCTATATCTATATACACATACACATATATACTTATGTAGTAGTCCATTCTCACACTGCTAATAAAGACATAGCAGAGACTGGGTAATTAACTAAAAATAGAGGTTTAACTGCTTCACAGTTCAGCATGGCTGGGAAGGCCTCAGGAAAATTACAGTAATGGCAGAAGGGATAACAAACAAGTCCTTCTTCACATGGTGGCAGGAAGGAGAAGTGCTGAGCGAAAGAAAAGGCCCCTTATGAAACTATCAGATGTTGTGAGAACTCACTCACTATAACAAGAAAAGCATGAGGGTAACCACCCCCAAGATTTCATTACCTCCAACTGCGTCCATTCCATGACACATAGGGATTATGGGAGCTACAATTCAAGATGAGATTTGGGTGGGGACACAGCCAAGGCATATTATTCTGCCCCAGGCCCTCCCAAATCTCATGTTCTCACATATCCTCCAAACCCAATCATGCCTTCCCAACAGTCCCCCAAAGTCTTAACTCATATGAGTATTAACTCAAAAGCCCAAGTCTAAAGTCTCATCTAAGACAAAGCAAGTCCCTTCTGCCTATGAGCCTGTAAAAATCAAAAGCAAGCTAATTACTTCCCAGATACAATGGAGACGCAAGCATTGCATACATACATTCATTTCAAATGGGAGAAATTGGCCAAAACAAAGGGGCCACAGGCCCCATGAAAGTCCAAAATCCACCTAATCCAAAATATGATCAAGAAATAGTAAAGGATGTGAAAAGTTAATTGTATTTTCTATACAATGCTATCCTACCTCTGTAGTATCATCAACAAATTGTCAATACAAGGAATATAGGAATCATGAAAGCACACATTAATTAGGAAAACAATCACACTTTTTTCCTGAAATTAAAATTGTAACGTTATGCAGGGTTGCAGTGATTGGTTTTCAATGTAAATGTGGGAACACAAATCACTTAAGTGGTGAAAGAAAGTGATTATTTCAAAACAAGACCCAGAGTAAGGAGGTCAGAAAGTCATTTACTTTGTATCTAAGGAAAACAGACAGGTAATAATGAGGGCAGTGGTATCCCATTGACATGATTTGGTGTGTCTGCTTCCAAATCTCACCTCGAATTTTAGCTCACATAATTCCTATTTGTCATGGGAGGAACCTGGTGGGAGGTAACTGAATCAAGGGGACAAGTTTTTTCCATGCTGTTATCATGATAGTAAATAAGTCTCACAAGATCTGATGGTTTTATAAAGGGCAGTTCCCCTGCACACACTCTCTTGCCTACCGACATGTAAAACATGCCTTTCCTCCTCCTTCACCTTCACTCATGGATTGTGAGGCCTCCCCAGCCATGTGTAACTGTGAGTCCATTAAACCTCATTTTATTTATTAATTACCCAGTCTTGGGTATTTCTTCATAGCAGTATGAAAATGGACTAATACAGTACTTTGGTACTGGTAGAGTGGGGGTACTGCTATTAAGATACCCGAAAATGTGAAAGCGACCTCAGAACTGGGTACCATGTAGAGGTTGGAACAGTTTGGAAGGCTCTGAAGAAGACAAGATGATATGGGAAAGTTTGGAACTTCCTAGAGACTTGTTGAATGATTTTGACCAAAATGCTGATAGTAATATGCTGATAGTAATAAAGTCCAGGCTGAGTCTCAGTTGGAGAGGAGGGGCTAATTTGAAACTGTAGCAAAAGTGATTCTTGCTATACTTCACACAAAAAACCACAAAACAAACAAACAAAACAAAACCAACAACTTGGCAGTGTTTGGCCCCTGCCCTAGAGATCTGTGGAATTTTGAACTTGAGAGAGATTGATTTAGAGTATCTAGTGAAAGAAATTTCGAAGCATCAAAGCATTCAAGAAGTGACCTGACTGCTCTTTAAAGCATTCAATTTTATTCGTTCACAGAGACATGGTTAGGAATTGGAACTTACATTTAAAAGGAAAGCAGAGCATAAAGGTTCAGTAAATTTCCAGCCTGACAGTGTGATGGAAAAGAAAAACCCATTCTCTGAAACGAAATTTAAGCTGGGTACAGAAATTTGCATAAATAACAAGGATCCAAATGTTAACTGCCAAGAAAATGGGGAAAATATCTCTAGGGCATGTCAGAGGTCTTCATAGAAGCCACTCCCATCACAGGCATGGAGACCTAGGAGGAAAAAATGGTTTAATGGGCCAGGTCCAGGGCCTTGCTGCTTTGTGCAGTCTCAGGATTTGGTGCTCTATGTCTCAGCTGTGGCTTAAAGGGGTCTAATATACCACTCAGGTTGTTGCTTCAGATGGTTCAAGTCCCAAGCTCCTAGTAGCTTTCACATGATCTAGGCCTGCAGGTGCACAGAAGTAAAGAATTGACCTTTGGAAACCTCTGCCTAGATTTCAGAGGATGTATGGAAACACCTGGATGTCTAGGCAGAGGCGTGCTGCTGGGGTGGAACCCTCATGGAGAACCTCTGCTAGGGTAGTGCTGAAGGGAAATATGGGGTGAGAACCCTCACACAGTGTCCCCACTGGGGCACTGCATAGTGGAACTGTGAGAAGACTGCCATCATTATCCAGACTCCAGAATGATAGATCCACTGACAACTTGCACTTTGTGCCTGCAAAAGCCACAGACACTTAGTGCCAGCCCATGATAGCAGCCAGGAGGGGAGCTGTACACTGCAAAGCCACAGGAGTGGAACTGCCCAAGGTCATGGGGACCCACCTCTTGCATCAGCATGACCTGGATGTGAGATATGGAGTCACAGGAGATCATTCTGGAGCCTTAACACTTGACTGCCCCATTGGATTTTGGACTTTCATGGGACCTGTAGCCCCTTTGTTTTGGCCAATTTCTCCCACCCAAATCTCATCTTGAATTATAGCTTCCATAATCTCCATGTGTCATGGAAGGCTCCTGGTTGGAGGTAATTGAATCAGGGGGCAGGTTTTTCCTATGTTGTTCTCATGACAGTGAATAAATCTCACAAGATTTGATGGTTTTATAAAGAGAAGTTCTCATGCATATGCTCTCTTGCCTGCTGCCATGTAAGACATACCTTTTCTCCTCCTTCACCTTCTGTCATGATTGTGATGCCTTCTCAGCCATTCTGAAATATGAGTCCATTAAACATCTTTTCCTTTATAAATTACCTGGTCTCAGGTATGTCTTCATAGCAGTATGAAAATGGACTAGTACACCCATAAAAGTATCCTGTCACTGTATTCCATAAAAAGAGCCCAATGCTGGCCTTTGGCGTCCTCCAGAATGTTCTGTGAATGTGGCCAGAGTGGAAATTTTGTTGTGGGAGGGAGTAGCCAGAATGTCATCATTGAAACTTCTCTAATAAAACTGAGTTCAACAGATACTAATTTCATTTTTTAAAATTCACTATTTGTATTTCAAAATTAAATCTTCTCACTTTTTAGCCTCTTTTCATGTGTGCGCAGGTGTGTGCCTACTTAAGCAGATGGGACAAGGAGGTACACATATTGCAAAGAAGGTGCTTGAAGGAAAATCTGAATCTCTTCCATGATAGGGCCGTGTTAGATCTCTGAGTGGTACAGAATTTATTTTTTGCATTCTGAATAATTAAGGGTAAAATGAAGCCCACTGAATACTGAATGCCTCTATATAGCTTTTTTATGTAGAACATGAAGGTACCATTGGTAGGATGGTTACACATTCTGTTTGGCCTGAATTGCTTTTCAGGTGTAATTATAAACAACTTTCTTTTCACTCTCAAAATGTTCTTGTTTGGAAGGTAAGTCATGTAGTCCTTCTAACCATGAGGAGAAACACGTTTGAGAGCACAGGCTCTGCCTTCAAGAAACACACTGGTTGAAGAATATGCAACCTAGTGTAACTGCTGTGGCTGCTCATGCTTCTCTTTCAAGACACTGAACAGGGCCTTCCTTTGACATACAACTTTGGAGATCCCCCCATCAATCACCAGTGGATAAAGAAAACGTGATATATCTATATAGATATAGATAATATTTTATATATATGTGTATAGATATATAATGGAATATTACTCAGCCATAAAAAGAAACAAAATAATGGCATTTGCAGCAACTTGGATAAAATTAGAGACAATTAGAATAACTCAGGAATAAAGTAACTCAGGAATGAAAAACCAAACAATATATAGTCTCACTCATAAGTGGGAGCTAAGTTATGAAGATGCAAAGGCATAAGAATGATATAATGGACTTTGGAGGCTCAGAAGAAAGGATGGGAGGAAGGTGAGAGATAAAATACTACATATTGGGTATAATATACACTGATCAGGTGATGGGTGCACCAAAATCTCATAAATCACCACTAAATAACTTATTCATGTACTCAAACACCACCTGTTCCCCTAAAACCTATTGAAATAATAATAAAAAATAACTTTGGAGATCCAATGTTCCCCTGAATTTGGGAAAAAAGTTACTTTTCTGTGAATCAGGGCTGCAGGTCTTTTATGAAATTCTTATATGGGGCTTGACTCCAAAAACAACATCATTTACCCAGGCCTGCATACTTCCACTTGTAAAATGAGAATAGGGCTAGATCAATCGTTTTCTGAAGGAGTCCCGGTCCTGAGTGATAGGGGGCCACGAGTGTGGGGATCAGAGGGCTCTTGTCTTACTCGCCTTGTTTCAGCCAGAGCATCAGGGCTTCTCTGTTTACATGCTGGGTGTCTGTCTAAAGTTTCATTTGAATACAAGTTTCTGCATATACTCTAAAGAGATATAATAAATGTTTTACATTCTCTAACAAATGATCCAGTGACTCTGACTGGGTAATAAGAACACTACTACAGGATAGCTGCTGGAGAGCTTATCCATCCATGTGAACCAGGTATTAAGCAGGTGAAGCAATTACAAAATTATTCTAGGATCTAGGATGCCTGTTTACCTTCCTTCCACATGTAACTGCAGTAAAACTGATAATATGGCTTGTGCCTTTATAGGTTGCATGTGAAAAATTGAACTTACTGTATTTCCTCTATGAGAATTCTGGGCCAACAGTCTGGAGGCTGGATTCTAGGCTCAGGCCTATACCTGACTATTGCTGTGGCAAAGTAAGCTTATTAATGTCTGATTCTCAATCTAATCATGTATGTGTATGTATTAGTCCATTCTCATGCTGTTATGAAAAAATACGTGAGACTGGGTAATTTATAAAGAGATTTCATTGACTCACAGTTCAGCATGGCTGGGGAGAGCTCAGGAAAATTGCAATCATGGCGGAAGACACCTCTTCACAGGGTGGCAGTAGAGAAAATGAATGCTGAGCAAAGAGGACCCTTATGAAACCATCAGGTATCGTGGGAACTCACTATCATGAGAACAGCATGAAGGAAACCGCCCCCAGTTTTCAGTTATCTCCAACTTGTCCAGCCCTGGACACGTGGGGGTTATTGCAATTCAAGGTGAGATTTAGCTGGAGATACAGAGCCAAACCATATCAGTGTATAAAATTGGGATAACATATTCTGTCCTTCTGGTCTCTCTTGCTTGTTGCTATTGTCAAGTAAGGTAATAGATGGGAAAGCACTCTGAAAATCACCAAATGAAGGCATTTCATTGTTACTTATTAGGATAATTTCTTGGGACGGTTGTTACAATTGTTAAACTTTGTGGTTATTCTTATTATTTGTGAATATTAATCAACTTAAATTCTTAATTATAAGCTTCTCTAAAAATACTATTTTTCAGAACTTTGTACTGTAGGATAGAACAGAGATATTCTCGCAAGCAAAGGAGACCAGTCCTGTTCCTTTTAGACAAAATAGCATTGAGTGTCCACAGGATAAGTGGAAACCCAGATGACAAGGTTTAGAGAATAGACAAATCCACGGAAGCAGGAAAAATACACTAAGCACCTGGAGTAGTTTGCCATCACTTCTCACTGTTCCTCTAGTGAATTCCCTCTAACTAGGAGTAGGTAATTTTCAAAATATGTGTCTCTTTGTATAATACAAGCACCGAATACTCTGAATGGTCTGTAACTAAAAACTAGTAGGGCCATGCTGGTGCACAACTGCTGGATATTAGGTTTCGCCTCCAATTATTCCTCATGCTTCTGCATCTCTAGCTCAAGACCAAAGTTCTATCCAATAGCAGTGCATTAGATGAGCTTGGGTCACTTGTGGTTAAATAATGGGAAAAGGCTTAGTGAGTTTGTAGCCTGCAGCTTCTGTCAGAACAGAAAAGATGCAATCTCTGACCAAGACTGCACACAAAAGGTATTTGGGTGGCTAATAGTGAGGGGATTGAATTCTTAATAGCTAAAATAACAAGTGTTCACAGAAAGTGTGGTATTTACTTCCTATCTTGTTTTTCTCACGTGTATTTTGGTAATTGAATTACGTGTTATTGCTCTAAAGTACAGAAAAGTAATGCTGAGGTGACAGGTATATATGCAAGACATGAAATTTTAGATGCTGATACTTATTAGCATTGATTTATTCAATGTTATTTCACTGAGCAATCAAACATTAAAATTTAATAAGACAAAGTACAGAAATACATGTGACAGATAATATTTAGCATGTCTATTTCAGAGATAGAAACATCCTTTAATTTAAGTAAAGAAATGAAATTCCACAGAGACGACTTGACACATTTGTAAGTGTAGATGACATATGGAGAATTTTTGGTAGTATTTTGCATATGTGGGTTTTTGATATACAAAGAAAAACTTCTTCCTTCCTATATTAAAATGATTTCTTTATCTTGTTTCCATGGTAATAATGAATCGGTGTTAATTGTCTGACTTCCCACCTACAATGCAATCTGGGCTAATTCTGCCAGGTTCCAGCTGAGTCTCCAAAGACAAGGACAGGCTTCTAAGCGGGCCCAGACTGAGCCTCACTACTCAAGCCATCAGGGAAACTGGCAATTGTATGGTGACTCAACCTTAATCCGAGATCAAAAGCTAAATACAAAACACAATGGAGAATACACTAACAGCTAATTCACAAGCCGGAGGTGAGAACCAAGAGTTAACCACAGAATAGAAGAGGAATTTAAAAGAAGCAGGAGAGGAACAGAAGGAGTCCTGGAAATTTACCTGTAATGTTAACAGTTCACCTTTAGGGACCAGGAAATCAATCATGTCTAGGCCTGTTGGCTATTTCTAAAGGTCAGGATCAGGGAAAATGGATCTGTTTGCATCATCTTACTATTTCAGTTTACAGGCCTGCTTTCAATAATGAGGCGTCAGGGCCAGAGTCCAAAGAGAGGCTCACATACAAGATGTCTAAATATGTATTTAAAAGCTATGTGTAAAACTATTCCACTGTTAAATAAAACATCTTCTATCTACTCATTGAACAATATACCTTCATAATAAAAAAAATGAAAAAATATGTAAAGCTGTGGTTTCATAGGATAAAAAGGAGCAAAATATAAATTCTGATTGAATTCAATTTTTATTGTGCATAACTAGGTATTCTGTTAACAGAAGTTCAATGTTTAAATGAGTAGTAAACAGACACTTATAATTTATAAATTACTATGTATTTATTTTATAATACTATTTTTTCTTGCCTGATTATGGTTTTATAATAGATACTCTTACATACTTTTATTTTTTTAACAGTGATAATGTGAAGGATAAAAAATAAGATCTAATTTTGTTCAGTGTGTAAACTTTAATATACAAAAATATATAGTATAATAATTTTCATGCCTGTTAAAAATTTATTTAGTCTCAAATATTCAAATTTTTTGAGGAAATTCAAAAGTAAAATACAACTTATAATTAATAAATATCAATTTTAATGTTATTTAAATAACTTAAATTAATAGTTTTTGAAAATTTTATTCTTATTGAATTTTGTATTATGATGAGACTTCTCACAATTCTAGTTTTCAGTATGTACTATCATTGCCAATGTGAAAAATTGGTGTCAAGCTTCCTGCATGTTGTCTATACTGACATATATATCTATATATGTACATACATATATCTATGTACATACACACACACACACACACTTAAGAGTAGTATGCATTAACATTGAAAATGTTTCTAGGCTACCTTGCATAACTACTGTAAAGATTCAATTAATTCATAGGTATCTGTAGAATTGTGACTTGGAATACAAAGAAAAGGAAAAAAAATGGATGCCCAGCATACTGGGAAATGATTCTTCATTATGAAATATCCTATTACATTCATACCCTGTAAGAGGAAGAATTTGGCAAGGTTTTTTCTCTAGTTGAAAGCCTTCTAATTCAAATTTTTGCTGTTTTTAATTTAAAATTTTGCTCTGTTTATTCCCAACGTGAGTAGCAAGATCATCCACAATCCTCACAGCATTCAGATAGAGGCAAATTTTGTTCTAGAACATAAGGGAGGATACAGAGAAGCATTTCTCTGGGCCTGAACAGTGTTAGTCAAGGCAGCAGCACTTTTAGGGCCCTGGGTCATAGTTGTACCAGCCCTGAGCACCAGGTCCTAGTAAAATAACTAGGTATTCAGTAAGAATTTAATTTTGTATGTTTGTAATATTTAAGGTCCTCTAAAACAGGTGATATTTAGCAGGGCCCTCTCTTGCATGGCCCTAAAGGTGCTATTCTAGTTAAGAAAAATAGCATTTATTTCAAATCACTAACAAGGGCTAGAGGTGCAGCTTTTAGTTATAAAGAGAAAAAAGTAAACCATCCAGAGTTGATGAAACTTCAGTTCTGTGGGGTGGGGTGGGAGGGGAAAGCAGCACTTAATATGTTGGTGAAGACTAAGGTATTGAAGTTTTAATTTGTGGTTGTACTTCCTGTAATATTTCTTCATGGTCATGACCAAGCACATTGCCAGATCTTTTATACTTTTGTGTTTTAGGAACTTTTGCCAAGAGCAAAGCTCATAGACACTAACGAGTAGTTCATGTTTGGTTCCTGAGATGGGAGGAGAAAAAGGAAAGAGGGAGGGAGTACCTCTGAGAACAGCAAAAGGGAAGAGAGAGACTTTGACAGACTAGTAGGAGGATGGAGTTTGGAAGATTCTACAAGGAGTATTCATCCACATCCTGTTTTGTGGAAACATGAAAGAGTGGTATCAAGACTCCAAAAAGGATGGTTTTCTAGAGCACCTATGTGCTCAGCCATGAAGAGGAACCATAGCCTCAGAACAAAGTCTCAAATATTGCATAGGCACTGAGAGCCACCGAACTTCAAGAGTTCTGTAGGCAGGGACAGCAAGATTTCAATAGTTATCATCAGAGTAGTGAGAAAAGATGCATTCTTCTATTCAGAATAAGGCGATATGGGTGAGAAAGACTGTAGAGTATTAATGCCTGATACTGACTCTTCTGGCTTGAAGGTAGATTTAATTTTTTTATTAAAAATAAAGAAATGTGGATGCATGCATACTTGAGTTTGTGCTGCAAGTTAATTATCATTGTATAACTTCATTTTTCTTCAGCTCTGCATATTTTAGGTTTGACTACTCATCATATTCATATAGATACTTGTGATCCAGAGATACTTCAACAGTATTTAACAGTCTCTGGACATCAATATTTGACATTAATTTTACCATATTGTTGCAACTAGATCATCTACATGTAATCATCTACGTTACTTTTATCTATATTTGATTAGTTTTATAGTTTGTAAAAATAAGATCCCTACCCAAATATATGTTCCCATTAGGAGATTATATTATCTGAAGATTCACCTTTAGAGATTTTTTTCACTGACTTCTTCAGGCTATATTTTGAAAATATAAATTAACCTTCAAAAGATGACATAAGCCATTATCATATCAATAAAACACCTTAGATTTGAGGAAGAAACCCCATTGTCATGATGATAGTGGACTTCCTTGGGACGGAAGGGAACTAGCATATGTAAAGATGCAAAAGTCTACAAAGCAAAAAGCTAATGATTCTATGTGGGTCCAAGCTTGCGTTTATAGGCTCCAGTTCAACAAGATTTCTGATAAATTTTAGCCAATCCAAAGATGCAATAAACCTGGTTACGAGAGCAGGGCTCTACAATCTTTTAAAAACTTCCCACTGGTGCAACCAACCAGAAAGATATGAAGAAATATTCTTTGAGATAAGTAAGAGTGTTGTTCTCTTCTCTCCACTTTGCACCCTAATCATTGTTTTCATCTCTCTTTCTGTTCTGTGTTCAGAGGCCAGTGTACTGGGACCACACTATTTGATATAGATGTTGTTTATCTCATGGTTGACTTTCTTGACTTTACTTGCTTCTTTTGAAATGTGTGTGAGGTCAAACCAGTAGGGTGTATGTGTGTAAAAGTGATTTGTATGAAAATGTAAAATTGTTTGCAAATGAAAGCTCTATTTACATTTTCCATGCTGAATTATTTTTTCAAATAGAAGAGAATCTCACTCATGATATTCTTATATACTGTTGGAAAATATGAACTCTTCACCTTCTTTGGACTACTGTGAGATAGGTATTGGTGTTACTTTGAATATGTCAAAAGGCTGACTTCAAAATATTACTGATTGGATATTGTTGCAATTTGTATGCATGCTTTCTTTTCCTTTCTTGTCTCTATTTTTGTGTCATCTTTAAAATGACAGATTATGACATTGTGGTTAATGTCATTGTCAAATATTTGCCACTTGGTTCAGCTTGTGATGACCAATATAATAATATTAACTGAGCCTTATACTTCAATAACTTTTCATGTTTTCAAACACATTATCTCTTTTGTCTTTACTTGATCTTATGAATTCAATTCAGAAGGTATGATCTTCCTTACTTTAGGGTAAGAAAAGGTGTCAGCGAATGGAGTGATTGGCCCCAAGTTATAAAGTTAATAAATAACAGAACCAAATAGTAATCTGGACTTTTAAGTTTTATACTTTTCTATAATAATAGTTGATAATTGAAGGACATTTTATTTCAAAAGTATTCTCCTTCATATAAAATTCAGAGTTAGGCTATTTTTTTCATTTAAGCTTTCATTATCAGGGATTTAACAAGTGAGCTCAGAAAGTTTCCATCAGTCTTACTATCTTAATCTAAGTTCCTAAGTATTTTGTCATTTGAAGTAAAAATTTCTGCTCACTTATTTAGTCTCCAAATATTGAAAAGTTAAAGAGGACTGAAAAAAAACCTATTGTTTCCTTTCACTTTTTCCGACAATTTGTAAGCTCCCATCCCCCTTTGCTTATAGACTCTTCTTTCTTTTATCCTAGAGGGTACTTGGAAAAAAATATCTACGAACCTGAGAGCTGAAACTGCAACAGCAATAGATTCACATGTAGTACTTCAATTATGAAGTGCTGCAATCACTTAGTTTTATGAAGCCTCTTGGTGAGAACACTGCAATAGCATTTTGATGTTCCAGAAGCTTCAAAGTGGGTCAGTTTTTACTGTACCAAGGGAAAAAAAATGAGATATTAAAATTGTCTGTGGCTGTAACTTTTAAGGCTCTTCTCCATTTCCACCTCACTTCTTTGCAATGCTAAAATACCAAAATAAAGAGAAAAATGAGTAAAATATTTAATTTACTCATTTATATACTTGTGATTAATAGTTATTGTAAGCAAAAAAGACATAGCTATATTTTCTGTCTATATAGTTCTAGAACAAGACCAAATTACTACAGATAAGTAGCATTATAATATTTATTTTAAAGGTGAAGTTTGGTGCTATATTTTTATGTCTTGATTTTAAAGCAAAGCAATAAAAAGTAAGTGGCTATATACCTTCACTTTCCACAGATTTATGTTAAGTACCTACTGGGTACAATGCATTCCCTTGGATCTGTGTGGATGTACATGTATCCATTAGAAGTTGGGATAAAGCTCTGCATCCATTAGAGTTAATCACATATTCAGATAACAACAGTGACTGAGAGCGGCTACTCAGAATTATGCATCTATGTCTGTGCAAGCCATAAAAATTGAGAATTATGTAAAAAGTCTCGAAGCCATGATACTCCCATCAAGTTGAAATAAAGTATAAAGAAGGCTGTTTTACTTTGGCACTTGTGGCATCCACTCTGGATGGTTGATGACACTCTGACTAATAGTAGAAGGTTCACAGTCTCCCAAGGCCTATGAGAAGATTGAGAACAATCGGAAAG
>NW_012103654.1:570963-581707 GCF_000951045.1 Mandrillus leucophaeus | reverse complement strand
GCCCGGCTAATTTTTTGTACTTGTAGTAGAGACGAGGTTTCACCATGTTAGTCAGGATGGTCTCGATCTCCTGACCTCGTGATCCACCCGCCTCGGCCTCCCAAAGTGCTGGGATTACAGGCGTGAGCCACCGTGCCCGGCTGATTGTTTTAACTATGCTAAACCATAACCTTCTTAAATTTATGTATTACAATGCCTCTGAAATATTGTTGTCAATTATTCTTTTCTCCAAATATACAACCAGTACCTGTTGCCAACTTGCTCTCCTTCTTCCTTCATGCTTTTTCTTAGTTTCATCTGTGATGCAAACTCACATATGCACACAAACCGCATTCAAAAGGTTGCTGTTTGAGAATTGAACTAGCCACCTTTTCTACTCATTAATTGTACTGTAAAACAATTTTATGTTTGTTGTGATTCTGTTTCAAGTTCTGTAGCATTTTCAGTATTAGTCAATATATACTATGAAAGCGTGCACTTATGTTTCTCTATAGTAGATACAGTCTATTGAATAGGACATTGTAAAAAAAATTTCTAAAAGATTCCTGGTCAACATGTGTGCATGCATAGGAATTGATTTTCTTTGTGTCTGAAGATACTGCTGCTAATTATGTTGCTCTGTATATCTGAGTGTGGTTGCAGAAATAAATCAATGTGGGACTATTGGTCCTTATTATACTCTCAGTGTGAATAAATCATATTTTGCTGTAGACACTGATTGTGAGACCTGAGTATTAATATAAAATTTGTTTTCCATTTTGATAAACTATTCTCACATCTTTATTGAAACTCTCCAAATATTTTACTGGATATAAAACTAAAAAGTAACATCTGATCCCACTTTTTGAAGAACTGAATTGAGATTGATTTTATACATACACACATACAATCACATATGCATTTCTATTTAAATTATTGATCAGGCATATCAAATAGATTTCAACTTGCTTCTTTGTCAAATTGATTGATAGTAATTGGTTGAAAGATTCTGAAGCCATCTTCAGGCTTAGTGGGAAAGGGTGCTAAGATCAATTAGCAGTACCTGTTACAGATGCAACAGTGGAGGATGGCATGCCTTGCATATGTTACCTCAACTATGCTCTTTTAGGAACTACTGTTTTCATTCCTTGCACAATGCCTGACAAGTGCTTGGCATCAAATGCTGAATGAATAAATGAATGAATCTAGACTTTCTCAATTAAAATAAAAACACACATTAGATCCACACAAAACAATTGGAAAACAATTATATGCTACCCTATATGCTACTGACACTCGCTGCAGAGAAGAGAGAGAACAAGATGAACTGAGGAAGTTAAATAATATTCATAGAGGAATTGAGTCTAGAAGACGAGCTAGAAGAACCAGAAGAGTGGTTAAGCAGAAAGCTTAGAGAAAGGGATAGAGGAAACAAAATGAAAAAAAGATGTGGCTATATAAATATAGAACTAACTACTATGTGTTTGAGGTGAAGAAAAAATCTAAGAAATATACAGAGTAAGGGAACTATGGAATACTGGGTAAGAAATGTGTGTGTGTGTGTGTGTGTGTGTGTGTGAAAGAGAGAGAGAGAGAGTCTGGTGTCAGAGATAGGGACAGATTTTGGTGGACTATCGAACCAAGTTAGAGGATTACAATTGATGGAGAAGAAAATAAATTTTTATTTTAATAGAAAAGTGAAATACTGAATGTGGTAGTCTAGAAGCTTTCTCCTGGCATTAGTACACAAACAGGTAGAGTGGATACAGGAAAACATTGAGACAGGAAGATCAAGAGTACCAAGACAAGATCAAGACAAGAGTATCAGAGGCTTGGGGTGCTAAGAATGGTCCAGTTAGGAATGAGGAGAAAAGGGAAACTATGTAAAGTCTGTTGAAAGTTTAGGAGTTATATTTTTGATAACCTTGATGTAGAGACAAAAAGGAAAGGAAGAAAGAAACATTATTTCAAGTTCTTAATCAAATATTATTAAATAATTTGGAATTTCCAAAGTATACTACTAGCGACCCTAGGAGACTGGCATGGTTAGAGAGCGTGGCTTAATTGCATATGAGATAAACAGGCTTTAGGTGTTAGAGGGAACTGATGCATATGGAAAGCAAAGACCAAAAACTTTCCTTCCTGTTGTGCATTATGGAACATGAGTTGCTTTGGAGATTGAAGAATAGGAGAGCAGAAGAAAGACATGAAAATATGGGGATTAAAAATCTTTTCCTGCTTATTAATCCTGGGCTGCCTTATTTGCTTCTATCTGTAACAATAGCTGTCAGTTACAGGGACATCAATAGTGGTGTTTGTGGAGAGTGGGGTGGAAAGTCTTTCTTCCTTACTCTTACGATTTTCTATGTAGAGGAGAGCAGGTGTATTTGGGCAGAATGGTAAAGCACAGTACTTTCATGGTCATTACAATGTTTTTTTTCCTGTCATCAAAATATGCTAAAAATGAAGAGGAATTGCAGGCAAGTAATTTTAAAAAGGAAGGTATTATACAAAAAGATTGTATTTGAGGTTTGTCATGGTTCTTTATTCCACTCTATGGACAAATCAGTGGTACTTTTGGTATTTGTTGGCTCTGAAGAGGGGAACATCTGATTGTAAGTTTTAGACAACTGAGCATTGAGTCCATGAAATAGCAGGCCTTCCAAACACAGTAACAACTAGGCTCAGATCACCAAGTGTGGATTTGAACCTACTGAAACTATAACTAGCAGCTCTGCAAGCTGTTGGCCACGGCTCAATTCTCTACTATCATCGCTTCTCCTCAATCGGCTTTTTTGTTAAGGAGCCGTATTGTCCTACTCTCAGGGCCTGCCACAGATTGCAACCAAATCAAATGAGAGCAAGAGAAGGAAGCCATCCCCAGTAATGCTGGCTTTCCCTCATTTCCCTGAGTCGTGCAGGCACTCTGGCTTCTAGAAATTTCCTTTCTAGTTAAAATATTTGCCATGCCTAAAATAAAATTTGAGTTTTAATGAAATGTGCTCTGGCAAAATTACCAGTAGTAATTTTCTACTGGCGTGGAAAATTACTTTAAGTGTATTCCTGGTCATTTGAACGTAGCTTATCCCAGCACCATTTTCACCTGTTTCTTCATAATGTTATAACAAAAGAAGATGGAGAATAGGGTATTGGAAGCAGAACTGAACAAAATAATTACAAGGTGGTTGGAAATAATTTCATTGTCTTTATGAATTGCTCCTTAACAGAGACGTCTTCCATTTATTTAGGAAAATCTGTCATTTTAAATGCATGTGAGTGCTTGAATACCAGGAAATCGTATTTCTTTTTAGGAATGAACATGCTTTTCTGACAAGCTAACAATAAAACTTTCTGTCAGTGTTCCAAATGTATAAAATAGCATATTTGAAAGTTCTTTCATTGTATCCTGCTAGTTTTTTTTTATGAATTTAATAACTACTTGGCTTAATTCTCATTTTCAACCATCCACATATTCTTGATTCTAATGATGCCTTTTAAGATAAACTAATCATAAAACGGAGCCTAAAGAACTAAGTTAATTATTGATTTAGATTTTAATACCTGCCTCTTCAAATCCACATTTAAAGCAGTCACACATCCTAAGCTCCTATATGATTCCTGATGGTTAATTTTTTCTGACCCGAATAGTGGAGCTGACTCAATTCTTTTTCTCATAAAAGTGAGGTTATCCACAGCTTCAGCAAAATTCTTCCTATTTCATGAGTGAGACAAATCAATATATTTCCCATGCTTTGTTATATCACAAAGAAAAAAAATATCCATGGCAACTGAAAGCTAGAGCAAAATGTTAATCATTTGTACTTCTCTTTGACTAGGAAAAACCTCACATTAGCATATTGGGGAGAGGACTGGAAGGGAGAAAGTGAAAAAAGTCTACAGAATTGACTATTTGGGCTCCATGAATGTTAGCACAGATTCTATTTTCACCACTGGTAATTCTTGTTTACCTCTGCTATCTGTAAAGTGTACGATTCTGATAAGAGGATTTAAATTTGTCACTGAAGCACATAGGTATGGCTTCACTGCTGATGGAGGACAATACCAGCAAATGGCATGTAATGGCTTATTTAAAAGCCATTAGCTGTGTAAATGGAATTAAGGGCTACTTTGGACTGGTTGGAAACGTATGATTTTTTTCTTAGTATACAATGAAAATTGGAAATTGCTTAAATGTCACCCTATTTTTAAAGATATGGGAGGCTGTATATGATGAGAGATTGTTAGTATCACAGATTTACTGACATGTGGCATTATCAGTCATCCAATGTTCAAATTAGAGAGAAAGAGAGAACTGCATATTGTGATGTTAATAAGCATGTATTTAAAATTATGACTTAATTTGTTCTTGTTATGCACTGAGCAATGTCTATGTTTATAAATTAACTCGCTGAATTCTCACAACAATGCTATAAGGTAGGGATTCTTAAATGACTCTTTGCTGAAGCTGTGGATAACCTCACTTTTATGAGAAAAAGAATTGAGTCAGCTCCACTTTTCAGGTCAGAAAAAATTAACCATCAGGAATCATATAGGAGCTTAGGATGTGTGACTGCTTTAAATGTGGATTTGAAGAGGCAGGTATTAAAATCTAAATCAATAATTAACTTAGTTAATTATTTAAGTCATTAATTTAATTTTATAGATGTGAAAACTGAAGCGCAGGTAGGTGCTGTCATCTGAATGTTTGTGTCTCTCAAAATTTATTTGTTGAAGCCTAATCACCAAGGTGATTTTTGGACCTGGTCACTGGTTCCAGAGACTGTACTCTTTAATCAACCAGTGACTGTCAGAAATGCATAATAAAACCACAGGAAGGTCAGTACATTCATGAATGTTCAGGCTTCTTTAAAAGGTGGATAATGGGGGAATGCTTCAATAGACTGAACAAGTTAGACTTTTCCATCCCTACAAGGTTTGTATTTTGTCTCTGGGTCCTGTTCCTCTGAGGAGAGTAATACAAGAGTTTTAACCTGTCTCCAAAATAATATAGGATTTTTATAATATAGGGTTTGCGTATATGTATATGTTTATCATATGCATGTAATATACATGATAAACATTTATAATGAGAGGGAAATAACTATGTATACTGATGAACAGATATAGATATAATCAGAGAACACAGGAAGAACTCACATTTATTCAGTACCTGTTCTGTGCCAGGCAATAGTCCAAGAACTTGACATGTATTAGCATATTTCGCCCTTACCATACATAACCCCATGAAGTAAGTGCTGTGATCTTCTCTCTTATCTTAAAACTGGGAAAACTGAGGCTCAGAGTAGTTTCAAGACCTGCCCAGGATACCATAGTAATGGAACTGGGCTTCAAACACACAGTTTAGCTCTAAGGTCCAATCATCTAACCACTAACTATATGATAGTTTTAGTTTCTTATAATATTTCTAATTAATAATGTATCAGGAAGCAAATGAAAAACCGATATGCTAATTGCCCAAATTCACTTTCTCTAACCTGTGTAACTCATGTTTTTTCCAATTGTGAGCTTTAATATTCACCATGACCATGTTTACAAATGTTTACTTACACAATAATAAAGCTGATAATACAAGAACAGCTCTTCCTTCTCATAGAATTGAAGATACATTTAAAGTAGGATTGGCCTGCCTTCAAGGTCTGTTCTAGCAAATCAATATAAAGATCAATAAAAAACAGAATATCTTAGCGGATAACTAGGGTGGTATCTATGCGTTATTTTATTTTAACCAAGGAGAAGGTTATCTCTGCTATTGCATCTGACATTTTAATTTAGCCTCTCTCAATAACTGTATTTGAAAGCAAGCATTTTTTTTCTCCATTAGCTACATTTTACTTCAGCTTCGGTACCAAGCTTTTAATCATTCCTCTGACTTCTACGAGCTCAAGTGATTTCAGCTTGCCTGTCACTACTCTCAGGAATCCTGCACTTTGGGGTCAATACAACAGGGATTTCATCACATCCTGAAATGCATTGGCCTGTGGGCTCTACTGACAGACAAGATTTATTACTTGGTGAGTGTAATTTTTTTTGCCAATGAGAAAGTACAATGTCCACGATTTCTGAATCAAAAATATTGAGGATGCATCATCCAGCATATGTTCTGACAATTAGATGGAATATATAATATCACTCCTGTCAATAAAATTTATGGCACATTATCAGCTTTTGTGTGAGGGCAGTGTGGGCAGTTGGAAAATACAAAGTGCAATTATTGATTTCCTTCGTTGATCTCTGCTGGGAGAGGAGACTAACAGGGGAGAAATGACTTTTTCTCTAAAAATTGAACTCGATGGAGATCCTTCTGTCCCTTCCCTCATCTCCTGCCCCTATTCTTTTCCCCACACTTCTTGAGCGTGTTTTATGAAGCAGAAGCTTTATTAAGCACTTACAGATTATAGATGGATATTGTCTCTGCTTAACAGGAGTTCATAGTCTATTTGGAGAAAGAGATATTAAAGTGTGCAATTTAAATGTGGTGTTCCATGAGAAAGATGAGAGAGGGAATACAAGATAGAATGGCATTTAAGGAAACCATATCAAATCAGCTTAAAGATTAATGGAGGGAAAAGCCTCATAGAAATCCCAGGGATAGAGCAGCAACTTCAGACAAGGCTGAATCTTAGAATTCTGAACAATTACGTTCAAACTTGGGTTATGCTTTTCTTTCTACTGCCTTTATTCTCAGATAGACTTTCCTGATCTAGAGACTACTTTAGGTGTACACCTTACCATTTTAATACACCTCATAGAAGGGAGGATTTTTCTGGCTTATAATTCCACAGAAGTCCCAGGCTCTATGTTTATTGCCTTAATTGTGAAACATGCTTGGTCCTGTATCATCACTATGGGGTGTGTGTGTGTGTGTGTGTGTGTGTGTGTGTGTGTGTAAAGCTCTGAGCTCTAATTGCTCTTATCTGGTTCTTATGTTACTCCTGGAATCAGAAAGAGGGATTAACCCCAGTGTAACCACATGCACTGTGGTTGATAAAAAATGATTATCTAAAGGAAAACCAGACACTATTGCTGTTGGAAGCTAAAATGGATACTCATTGGGGAAAAAAAGAAAATAGAAAAAATAGAATAAGAAAGCAGCTACCATTCTTAAAGTATTTATAGAAGAGAGAATGTTACATGTTGAGAAGATTTGCTGAAAGGCAATGGTGAAAGTGTATACATAGAAACAACCCAGCAAAGCACCAAGGAGGTATGTCCAGGGGATGGAATAGAGCCTAAGTACGTAATGTGGCCTTGGATTCTAAACCCATGTGGTTGGAATGTTCCTTTGTATAACGAACCATCAACACCTTTGCTACAGTGAAGATTAGAAGTTCAGATACATTCATTTTATAATTATAACAATCTGGAGTGACCCGAAAAATATGATGAAGGAAGAGCTTAATACTTCTTTCGATTTGGCCAGTGTGATATTTGCGTGCTTCTCATCTTGAAGGAGAATTTCAAACCAAAAGCAACGCAGAGACTACAAACAAGAAAGGAGGATGACTTTAGTGTCTTTCTTCATTCTACTGTATTCTAAAATAAGGAAGGCAAGGGCAAATACAGTATAACAGAAAAAAAGAACAGAAGTTTAAATTTGAAAACTTAATTGTAGTACTGGTTATGCTACTGATTAGGTAAGTATATGATGTTGAGGGATTTATTTAATCTCTCTGGGACTCAGTTTTTGTATCTTTAAAATGGAAATTTATCTATCTATCTATCTATCTATCTATCTATCTATCTATCTATCTATCTATCATCTATCTATCTTCAGAATTCTTTGAAGATTAAATAAAATATAGATGTAAAAGTATTTTGCAAACATTAAGGTGGTGTTATTAGCATGATCTAGTACATATGAATTTGTAGATTATATTCAATTATTGATTCCTTCTATTAACTGTGAATACAATGTATATTTTCGGCTGTTCATGATTTCCTATAAAAGTGAAGTTTAACATAATGGCTTAGCTCAAGTAAAATATTATCAAATATATTTTTCATTCGTATGTGTTTAATTAAGTTCTAGGCCTTCAATTGTATATAAAATATTTAGGCTTTAGTTTAAAAACAGTAATATGAGAAGATTCAACATGACCCAAATCTGATGTCCAAAACAGATAGTAAGAGCAAACCACAAGAGATACAGTAAATGAAGTAATCTATTGTAGAGTCTAAAAGCAATAATAATGATTAATGTGTTCAAGAAATTAATGACAAGATGGAGAATTTTAGCAAAAAACAGATTTTATAAACAAAATAAACAAACATCAATTCTATAATTAAAAAAAACAAAGTCACTGAAATTAGCCACTCAGTGGGTGAATTTAATAGGAGGTAGGCACAGAGAAAGAGAGAATTCATAACTGATGGAAATCTTTTTATTCACTTATTTATTTTTGAGACAAGGTCTTGCTCTGTTGTTCTGGCTGGAGTGCAGTAGTATGGTTACAGCCCATTGCAGCCTTGACCTCCTGGGTTCAAGTGACCCTCCCACCTCAGCCCTCCTGAGTAGCTGGGACTACAGGTGTGCATCTGTAGTGCACGTGGCTAATTTTTGTAAACAGAAAAGATCTTAAGACCTGTAAAATACGTAAAAAGATATAGCATATATACAATCGGAAGTCCAAAGTAAGGGAGAGAGGGAATCATAATAAAACGATATTTATAGAAACAATGTCTGAGACTTTTTTCAAAACTGCTGAAAGACATCAAACTAAGGTTTAAGAAAATCTAGAAAGATAAACATAGAGGAAAGCACACCTAAAATCATTAGTGTATACTTCTGGACATAGGTGTGCTAGACTAGGCAAGTAAAAAATACTGAATGCTCAATTAAATTCAAATTTCAAATAAGTAACAAGTAATTTTGGGGTATAAATATCTCCCATGCAATATCTGGTATATACTTACACCAAAAAATCATTGTCTATCTGAAATTGTAATTTATTTTTGTATTCTCCTGTATTTTATTTGGCAACTCAATATTTAAACCAAAGGTAACCAAGTATATATTTTAAAAGCAATCAAAGAGAATGACACAATCCCCTCTAAAAAGCAATAATGAACCAACAGATGACTATTCAATAGAAACTATGAAGTCAAAAACAATCCAATGCTATTTTCAAAGTTTTAAAAGAAAATAATAGTCAAACTAGACTGCTGCATTCAACAAAAATATTCACCAAACAAAGAGAAAATAAGACCATTTCCAGACCAAAAAAAACCAAAAAACAAAAAAACCCCAAAAAACTAGGAAAGGCACGAACTGGCAGAATTAACCTAAATTAAATAATAAAGGATGTTTTAAAGAAAACATCTGCAATTAGCAGATGGAAGCATGAAGCTGAGAAAAAAATGAAGCAGCCTGGAAAGATTATCCTCTAAATATTTTAAATTAATTGGAAGAGTGTATGACTGTAGGGAGTGAGATTGGAAGTTTACTGTTGGGAAGAATCATGGGGAAAATTTCTGGTGATGGTAATGGTTTATGTCTTTATAAAGGTTTGAGTTATGCAATAAATGCAATGATCAAAACTCATTGAATGATACACTTAAGATTTATGCATTTTCGTGCATGTAAAAAAAGAAACTATATGCAAAAATTTAACTCTAGTCATTTATATTTATGCTGAAGTACTTAGGAATGAGGTGTACTGATACCTGAATTACTTTTAAATACACAAAAAATAGGTGGATGAAAGAATTGATAGATGGATGAATATATGAGTATATTTGTAATAAAGCAAAAAAAATTGATAGAATCAAAATGGTGGCTATATGAGTGTTCTCTGTGTAATTTTTCAATTTTCCTGTATTTTGAAAATTTTCATAATGGAATGGTAGAAAATATAGGTGAATACATGATAATAATATCTCATACATCAGGCTGTTAGGCTGTTCTTGCATTGCTAAAAAGAAATACCTGAGACTGGGTAGTTTACAAAGAAAAGAGGTTTACTTGGCTCACAGTTCTCCAGACTGTACGAGAATGGTGTTGCCATCTTCATGGCTTCTGGGAGTCCTCAGGGAGCTTTTACTCATGGCAGAGGAAAAGGGGGAGTAGGTATACCACATGGCGAGAGCAGGAGCAAGAGAGAGGGTGGGCTGAGGTACCACAGGTTTTTAAAAACCAGGTCTCATGAGAACTCAGTATCATGAGGACAGCACCAAGCCATAAGGGAATCTGCTATCATAACCCAGACATCTCCCACCAGACTCCACCTCCAATGCTAGGGATTGCATCTCAAGGTGAGATTTGGAGAGGACATCCAAGGTATATTAAGGGAGTAAATGGTTATAAGACTTTTGAATTATCCAGGGAATTTTCAACGTGTGAATTTCAATTAGACTTTAATAATTTAAAAATGCACGTTGTAATCTCTATGTTAATCATTAAAAGAAGACTGCACTAGAAAATGTATAACTATCAAACTAATAAAAAGTAGATTCAAAATAATACATTGAAATAAGGTAAGAATAAGAATACTTAATTCAAAAAAAGATGAGAATAGAGAGAAAAGTGAACACAATAAAAGTGAGACAATAGAAAAACAGTACAGTACATTTAAATCCATATGTTACAATAATTTCATTAAATATAAATTAAATACCATAGACTGACTACAACATCTAGAAACATAGTTTTTAAAAATAGATTTAAGGTGTCATTGATAATATTATGTAAATACATATGTACTTCTAGACTAAGGAGACCCTGTATAATTAAAATACAAAGATTAAA
>NW_012103654.1:567466-569488 GCF_000951045.1 Mandrillus leucophaeus | reverse complement strand
TTAACAATTGTTTTAACTTCTACCTTGGGTGAGGTCTGGTGAAGCTAGCAGCAGATCAAGAGAGAGAAACTGGAAAGAGTTTTACAGTTTTGTTATACTCACAGTGCACAGGGAGGAATACGTCACACCATGCAGGGCCATTCAGAGAAGCACCTGTCAGTCATGAGGCAGAGGGAGAAAAGGGAACTGTGGAATTTAGTGTGGTTTCCACGAAAAGGAAAGGGAAGCTGACTTAGAATTGGCTTATTTGGATAATTTCAGTGAGATCTGGCCCATAGGGGCTGTCCTAGGTAGTCTGATACCTGGCCCTGGGATAAATAATGTGGGTGCTTAGGAGGATGTGAGCACAATTATAGATGTGGTTGGCAGGTGGGGACTTATCTGGCTGCTAAAGAAATAAAATTAATTGACTTTAGCCATAGACTCAAAAGTGGGTCAAAACTGCATTTAAAAAACCATATTATGAGAGTGGAGTATATAGTTTCCTCAAATGATAATTCATTAAAAACCACTTCCACAATGCCAAAAGAAAGTCTGTTAAATTCAATGACCATTTCTATCAAAAGCAAAATATCGGAGAATGTAAGTATTTAAACTATTTCCATCAGACAAGATGTGTACCTATTTCACAACAAATTATATTCTAGTGACTTTGACTCCCTAATCATTCTAATCAAAATTTTGAATTATTTATATTATGTTTAATAATTTGGTCTGCATAATTTACAAATAATATAATTTGTATGTATTTATAGATAATATAGTTCCTTTATAGCAGCTCAAATGGACTTGAACTGAATTGAATTATTTACATTATGTTTAATACTTTTGTTTGCATAATTTATAGATAATAAATTTGTATATTTTTATAGATAATATAATTCCTTTATAGCAGTTCAAATGGACTAAGACAGATTATATTTGCCTGGATAATTTATAATGAAAAGAGGTTTATTTGACTCACAGTTCTGCAGACTATACAAGAAGCATGGTACCAGCATCGGCTTCTGGCAAGGACTTCAGGAAGCTTCCATTCACAGTGAAAGGTCGAGGAAGAGCTGGTGTGTCACATGGCAAGAGATGCAGCAAGAGAGACAAGAAATAGGTGCCAGCCTTTTTTTAAAAATCAGCTCTAGTGAGGAGTAATAGAGCAATAAGTCACTTATTACATCTAGGAAAGCACTAATCCATTCATGAAGGATCTGCTCCCATAACCCAAACAATTCTCATTAAACTCTGCCTCCAATATTGGCAATCAAATTTCAACATGAGGTTTGAAGGGAACAAACTATATCATTCCACCCCTGGTCCCACAAAGCACATGCCCTTCTCACACTGCAAAATTTAATCATCCCTTCCCAATAGTCCCCAAAAGTCCTAACTTGTCCCAGTAAGAATTCAAAAGTCCAAAGGCCAAACCCTCATTTGAGACTCAAGGCAAGTTCCTTACAACAGAGAGCCTGTAAAATTTTAAAAAAAAATCAAAATGAGTTATTTCCTTCTAAGATACAATGGTGGTACAGGTGTTGAGTAAATATTCTCTTTCCGAAAAGGTAAAATCAGCCAAAAGAAAGGAGCAACGGGCCTTTCTTAAGTCCAAAACTCAGCAGGGGAGACATTAGATCTTAAAGCTCCTAAACAATTCCCCTTGACTCCACGTTCTTTATCCTGAGAACACTGGTGCTGATGGTGGGTCCTCAAGGCCTCATGTGGTCTCACCCCCATGACTTTGCTGGGCACAGCCCATGTGGCTGCTGTCACAGGTTGGAGACCAATGCCTGTAGTTTTTCCAGGTTGAGGTTGCAAGCTGCTGGTGCCCCTGCCATTCTGGCATCGAGAGGATAATGGCCCTATTCCCACAGCTCCACTAGACAGTGCCCCAGTAGGGCCTCTCCACAGGGGCTCCAACCCCACATTTCCTTTTGATGTTGCCCTAGTAGAGTCTCTTTGTAGTGGCCCTGACCACTACAAAGGTGCTTCTGCCTGAGCACCTTGGCTTTCCAATATATCCTCTGAAAAGTA
>NW_012103654.1:559680-565696 GCF_000951045.1 Mandrillus leucophaeus | reverse complement strand
TTTTGTAAATTGCTCAGTCTAGGCTATGTCTTTATCAGCAGTGTGAAAATGGACTGATAAAATATTTACATCAGCATTTTGGTCACAATCACTTAACCAGTCTCTAATACGTTCTAAATTTTCCCTCATCTTCTTGTCTTCTTCTGAGCCCTCCAAACTCTTCCAACTTCTGCCCATTACCAAGTTCCAAAGCCGTTTTCCCATTCAGCTATCTTTATAGCAATGTTCCACTCCTCCATGCCAATTTTTTGTCCTAGTCTGTTAGGGTTGCTGTAAAGCAATACCTGAGGCTGGGTAATTTATAAAGAAAAGATGTTTATTTGGATAACGGTCTGCAGATTGTACAAGAAGCATGGTGCCAGCATCAACTTTGGGTGAGGACGTCAGGAAGCTTCCACTAATGGCAGAAAGCTAAGGGGAGATGGCGTGTGACATGGCAAGAGAGGGAGCAAGAGAGAGAGGGGAGGGATATTCTAGGCTCTTTTTAACAATCAGTTGTTGTGGGAACTAATAGAGGAAGAACTCACTTATTACTGCAAGGATAGCACCAATCTGTTCATGTAAAATCTGCTACCTGACCCCCAAAACTCCCATTAGACCCCATCTCCAATATTGGGGATTAAATTTCAACATGAGACTTGGAGGGGACATATATCTAAACTTTATCGTAATTGTTATTGTTAAAAATATATATACGTTAATACCTCAAAACATTTTTACTTGGGGAAGGGTTGTACCTTTTTCTATATTGTAAAAATAAATAATGTAAGAAAAATGCCTGTTTGATATCACTGCACAAAATATCTGCCCAGGTCAATTTTTTATTTTTGCTTAATAGGCAGAAGTTTCGCCTCCTCCATTTGAAAGCTGCACTCTGGAACAGAAATTCACCAGAGCATAGGATTCAGAAGGGGAAGGAGTGAATGCAGAAAGTTGATTAGAGTGTGCACCATGGGACCTTTGCTGCAGATTTTCTCAGTAAGAGGCAGACAGTGATGTCCCATGGCAGCCACAGGGGAGAGGCAAGAGCAGAGTTAGATCAGCTTTTGTCTTATTTATTCTCTCGTAGCTATACTTGCTGTCCCTTCCCTGTCCAAGGTTGCAACAGCATGTCTTCCATATCGCCCATAGCCTACCCACTCGAAAACAGCTCTTCAACTCCCTAGATGTATCTCAGTTTTTATTGCTGTAAGTTAGTTTTAAAAATGTTATTTTCTGGCCAACTGAGGTAGATGTGGGACCTTGGCAGGATTCCTTCACTAAGGTTTGAAAGTGCTTCATGCCATTGCATCTGAAACTTTAAAGCAGAAACATGAAGTCTGCCCTGGAATCATTAATAATTTGGAGATTTGTGTGTGGTGCGGGAAACGTAGCTGTAGGAAATTTTATTTCTAATTTTATTGTATCCCTGCTTACACTAAAATTTTTCTAGAGGAAAGAGACTATTTTAGTATCCTTCTGCCAGCTCCATATCTTTATTGCTTAGAAGCTCATCATTGTAATGTAAAAGTGTCAAACTTTATGCAGAGCTGAATGGTAAAAGGGAGTGTACATAATCGTTCAAATTCAACCGCCATACAGCAAATGTAGAAAGGGGAAACTATAAAGTAGTCAGGTCACATCTATAAAAGATTTGGTACAAAAGGTCAGCATGTGTAATGCATTGGTGATGCAGAGATATTGATAAGACTCTTTAATATGGTACAGTGATTTATAAGTCAGCTGCCACTTAGCAACAATTAAAAATTCAATTCAGTTGTAAATGCAATTAAAAAGGTAAACACATTTCCATTTTTGTATAAATAGGAATACACAGAAATACACCTATAAGCTTTTTGAAGTCATTTTCTTTAAAGACATAAACAGTGCCTATACCATCTACTTTATATTGATTTGTATGTATATATGGTATAGAGTACAGAGGCAATATTTTCAGGGAGGGTTGAAAGCCTTTCCAGTATCTAGAATTCTGAAATAATTCAGTAAAACTAGAAGACAGTCTTCTTTAATGTGCATTTCAAATTTTATTTATACAGGGGGATGGATGCTACTCTTTGTTTCATTATCAGTAGCTAAGTGAGCATTAGAAAGCTTAATTAAGATAATATTAATGCAGTTTTAGACTTTAGAGACTCAGATGGATTTTTCAGATTAAGAATTGAATTTCATTTTATCAGATTTGTGATTTTACTCTGATTTGGTTATTAGGAAAAAACAAAATGTCACATTAGTCTTCTTATTTCTTACAATTGTGCTACAATCTTGATTTTGACTTAGGAGAGGAACACATTTTATCTTCCTATGTGAATACTGGCTCACCAGGTTTTATATTTCTGTGAGATTCAGCTAAACAGCATAAATGTTAGAAATAGGAATTTCTGCTTCCTATATCAGACAATCTTTACAATCACACTGAACACAAATGAGCTCTCAACTACCATAGTTCCAGCCAAAGCCCATGTTTACTGAATAGTAATAATCAGATTTGAAAACAGCTTGTGAGATGCTTTTTTGCTTTCTCTGTGTATCATTCAAAATTGCCTTGGCTTGCATGTCAAGAAAAGTGGCAATTAAGAACAACATAATAAGGAGTCCAAAAGGAGGCAGCCCCAGTTGCAGAAGCAGCAGAATCCCTTCCCTGCCCCAGGCACCCACTGGTCTTTCCAGTCCACCATCCTTAGTCTCTGGCTTTCATCTTCCTGCTTACAAAGATGGCAAGCTATCCAGGCCCACAGAAAGGTAAAGGGAGGAAGACTGAAAGGACAGGCCTTTTAAAAAGCTTTCTGGAAGTCCAGCCCAGTCACTGTTGCTTACCTTGCTTCATACCCAACTGGATCACGTAGACATTGCAGAAGGCAAGGGAGTCTGGGAAGGTGGAGTCTTTTAAAAGAACATAACCCTCTTTTAAATGAGTATATTGTGACTCCAAAAATCAAAGTTTTTATAGGAAGGAGGGAATAAGGGATTTTGAGTAGGCAGCTAAGAGTGTGTGCCACACTGCTATTAGATGCTGGTGATAGAACTCATTGGGTAATATCTTAGGGAAGGGCTGATGAGTCTGAGTTTCCTAAAATGACCTTGACAATAACTGATAACTAATGTGTACATCTGTGGCAGGTAGAACAACTGAGAAAACAGGATCTCTAGCAGCAACAAAAATAGGTAAATGTTTAGACAAATCCTCTGGTGTCCTTAAAAAGGCAGAATGAGGATGGGAGCAAACACTCACTCAAGAACAAATTTCTCACTAGAGAAAGTGTACTCCAGGGTTCCTGGGTTTTTAGGTAAGTACTGTGAAAAGGTACTCACTTGCAACTGTTCTACCTTGAGTTCTTATTGTTGCGAAAAGCTCCAGGAAGCAGTTTAGCCTCAGGAAAAAAAAAAAAAAAAAATGGATCCAGAGATGCCTTAGTTGGAGATGAACTTTAGCGAACTCTCCTCATACTAAAAATCCCCACCCAGGGAGAAGCTTATTTGCTACTTACTATACATGCAAGGTATGTAGAAGCATGGCTGGCGACCACACCTGTGCCACCTTTTCTCCACCTCTACATGCAATGATGCAGCACACCAGTCCGATAAAAGTCATGTTTTCACCCTTGTTAGGGGACGCTCTCCTTTGGGAAAGTGTCCTCGTTGTCTTCCTTGTTTGCTGCAAGTAATAAAATCCTCTTATTATATCCTCCCTGGTTGTGGTCATTGGACTATCACCTGCCAATCGAACCCGCCCACGTAGTGTGAGTAAAAAAGTAATTTAATTGAAAAGCAATTTAGAAAAATTCAGAGTTCAACGTCAAAACAGAGAACAAGGATGCTGTCCAAGGTTGAAACACTGAATTGGACATGTATCTGTATGGTAATTGATATTCTAGCAAGAGGAATAACAGAAGGGAAACATATCTATTCTGAATATTTCCATAGAACTAACCATTGGCTACCCCTAATAACTGTCACTTATGCTTGTTTGGCTTTGACTATGTGCTACCAGTCTTTTCAATGTTTAAGTTTTGTGGGTACATAGTAGGTATATGTATTTATGGGGTATATGAGATATTTTGATACAGGGATGCACTGTGTAATAATCATATCAGGGTAAATGGGGTATTCATCACCTCAAGCATTTATCACTTGTGTTACCAATAATCTAATTATATCTTTTAGAATTTTTTAAATGTACAATTAAATTATTATTGACTATAGTCACCCCGTTTGATTGCTTTATCACTGCCCCTTAGGTTTTCTGCTTCTTTTTCACTTTATCACTATGTTCTAAACTTTTGCATCCCTGCCCTGCCATGGATTTTGACCCTGACAACCCAGAGCTCCCCAAAGGATTCCTCTTCTTTACTACAAGTAATGTAGCCAGGGTTCACCCAGGACAAAAGCAGCCACTGAAATTTCTTCTTGGCAGGTGAGCAAAGCAACTTTAAAAAAAATTAAAAACCCTTCAGCAAAGAAGATACACAGATAGTAAGTAAGCATATGAAAAGGTGCTTCACATCATATGTCAAGAGGGAAATGCAAATTAAAACAACAGTGAGACACCACCATACATCTATTATGATGGCAAAAATCCAAAACACTGACACCACCAAATGCTGGCAAGGACGTTGAGCAAAAGGAACTCTCATTCACTGCTGGTGGGAATGCTGCATAATGATACAATCACTTTGAAAGGAAATTTGAAAGTTTTTTACAAAACTAAACATACCCTTACTGTATGATCTTACAATTGCACTCCTTGGTGTTTACTCAAAGGAGCTGGAAACCTATGTCTGCACAAAAAGCTGCATACAGATGTGTATAGCAGTTTTATTCATAATTGCCAAAACCTGAAAGCAACCAAAATGACATTCCGTAGGTTATTGAATAAATAAACTGTGATACCACCAGACATTGGAATATTGTTCAGTGATAAAAAGAAATGAGCTATCAGGGCATGAAAAGACGTAGTGGAATAGTAAATGCATATTGCTACGTGAAAGACGCCAACCTGAAAGATTCCATACTGTATGATTCCATAGTTTTGGAAAAGGCAAAACTATGGGGACAGTAAAAAGATCAGTGGTTTCTAGCGTTTTAGGGAAGAGAGGGATGATTAGGTGGAGCACAGAGGATTTTTAGGGCAGATATTGTATGATATTACCATGGTGGATACATGTCATTACACATTTGTCCAAACCTATAGAATGTACAATACCAAGGGTGAAAGCTAATGTAAACTGTGGACCTCTAGTGCTAATAATGTGTCCATGTAGGTTCATCATTTGTAGTAGATGTACTCGTGGCTCAGATGTTGATAGTGGGGGTGGCTATGCATGTGTAGAGTCAATAGATAACAAGGAAAATCTTTATACCTTCCACTTAATTTTTGTGCGAACCTAAAACTGCTCAAAAAATTGCAACCAGAATGATTTATTTTTGTATGTTTCTACCTTTATTCATATCACATGGCAACTCAGTTGTACCAATCCAATTCATTGAATAGTGCCTGTTTTACACACTACTTTTATATACAATCTTTATCATACATAGGCATATGTTGATGATATTGCAAGTCTGGCTCCACCACTGCAATAAAGCAAATATTACAATAGAGTGAATCACATTAGTTTTTGGTTTCCCAGTACACATAAAAGTTATGCTTACATTATACTGTAGTCTATCGAGTATGCAATGGCATTATGTCTAAAGCAATGTGTGTGCATTATTCTATTTTATTTATTTTTTTCAGATGAAATATTCTATTTTTTAAAATTTTACTTTTAGTTCTGGGATACATGTGCAGCATGCAGGTCTGTTACATAGGTATACATGTGCCATGGTGGTTTGCTGCACCTATCAACCCGTCATCTAGAATGATTTTTTTTTTTTAAGTTTGTACAATAGAATGAATCAAATGTACACTGTACGAATTTGGAAAATATATAAAAACAACAAAAAGAAAAGAAAAACAGCATATTCTCACTGACCTGAGATTACTATTAACATTTTATTTGCCTTTCCATATTAATAA
>NW_012103654.1:539549-558110 GCF_000951045.1 Mandrillus leucophaeus | reverse complement strand
ACTGTTTTGTTGACTAGATCTACTTAGATATCTTGCAGAAGGCCCTAACTTCTAAATTTGTCTTTTTCAAGGTCATTCAACAGAATTTTTGGTGATGATAGAAACATTTCATATTTATGCTAAACAATAGGGCAACATATTATTCAGAGTTCTCCAGAAAGACAGAACTTGCAGGATATATATATATCGATATGTGAGAGTGCATTTATTGGTGGAATTTGCTTATGGGATTAAGGAGGCTGAGATGTCCCATGACAAGCTATCTTCAAGCTGGGTACCCTGGGATGTCCGTCCACGTCCAAAGGCCTCAAAACCAGGGAAGTTGTTACTGTAACTCTGAGTTTGAGACCAAATTCCTGAAAACCTTGGGGAGCACTAGTGTTAAATTGGGGAGCACTAGTGTTAAGTCCTGGAGTTCAAAGGCCAGGGAGCCTGGAGTTTTGATCCCCAAGAACAGAAGAGGACAAGTGTATTCCAAGTCTAGGAGATAGATAGACAAATTTGCTTTTCCTACTTTTGTTCTCTCTGGGCCCCTGGCCGATTGGAAGGTGCCTCTCTACACTGAGGATGGGTCGTCCCCATTTAGTCTGGCCAGATTCACACAGCAACCTTCTCTGGAAACACCCTCACAGACACATCCAAAAATAATTCTTCACCAGGCTTTTAGGTATACCCTAATCCAGCTGACACTAAAATTAACCATCAAAGGTAGCCACTTTTCACATGTGGCTATTGAGTACTTGAAACTTGCCTGGTGTGATTGAGCAAGTTAATTTTAATCAATTCAGATTTAAATTTAAGTTAAATTTGAATTAAAATAGCCGCCATCTGTGGCCTGTGGCTATTGTACTGAACAGCACAGGTTTCCTTGCTTCTTCCCTCTCAGGCTAGGCTTATCCTTCTTTTCCTGTATTTCCTGTTAACTGGAAAATGTAGATAGGCCTAATACTAGGCAAATTGGATGGAATACTTCCTGAGGACATTGTGTACTGCATATTGTGTTATATCAGGAGACACTTTACTATTTGCTAGGCCCACCATTAGTGATACTAAGATTGACGCCAGGATAGCATGATGACAAAATGACTCATTCAATACCCAGTCAAAATTTTCCCCTTGAGTCTGGAAATCCATGGGGTGGCTGGAGTGGAGGTAAACACATGTCTGGTTCATTCTCAACTATATCTTTCAAATTTTTTTTAACACCAATATATAATTCTTGTGTGTGTCTAATTTTTATAAAGGTGCAGAGTTATGATCTTTTAGCTCTGCCATTGCTTCTGCATTATTATACTGGCTTTTCTTTTTGTAAAGAAGAGCTTTCCTGATTCACTGGGGCTGTTTGGTTACTACATACATCAACAAAGGTAAATGCTTTCTTTTCCTTCATTTACCACTTTTTTTTTTTTTTTTTTTTTTTGAGACGAAGGTTTCACTCTTGTTGCCCAGGCTCGGGTGCAATGGTGAGCTCTGGGATCTCCACAACCTCTGCCTCCCGGGTTCAAGTGATTCTCCTGCCTCAGCCTCCCAAGTAGCTAGGATTACAGCATGTGCCACCATGCCTGGCTAGTTTTTTTGTATTTTTAGTAGGAGATGGGGTTTCTCCATGTTGGTCATGCTGGTCTCAAACTCTTGACGTCAGGTGATCTGCCTTCCTCAGCCTCCCAAAGTTCTGGGATTACAGGCGTGAGCCATAGGATATTTTATAATAACCACCTCAAATGGTAGAAGTTTTCTGGCTTTTCCTGTAGTGAGTACTATGAAGAAATTATGTTTTTTATTAATTCAAAGAGTTTCTGACTGGGTGCGGTGGCTCATGCCTATAATCCCAGCACTTTGGGAGAATGAGATGAGTGGATCACCTGAGGTCAGGAGTTCAAGACCAGCCTGACTAACATGGCAAAACCCCGTCTCTACTAAAAATACAAAAATTAGCTGGGCTTGGTGGCGTGCACCTGTGGTCCCAGCTACTCGGGAGACCGAGACAGGAGAATGGCTTGAAGACAGGAGAATAGCTTGAACCCAGGAGGCGGAGGTTGGAGTGAGCCGAGGTCATGCCACTGCACTCCAGCGTGGGTGATAGAGCAAGATTCTGTCTCACAAAACAAAACAAACAAACAAAAAAAGAGTTTTCAACCCACTACAGTCACTTTTTAAAAATTAAATTGTTGAGCTGGACCCATGAATTTACCTTCAATCTGACTTTTGATGTTACTTTTGAAATGAGACTCAAAGTTTGCTGTAGACTTTCTTAGGGAGGTACATCATGGGTTTATACAGACTGTGCCCTGAGAGCAGATGATAGCCAATATTATGCCCCTCTCTAACATCTCTTTCGTAAGGCTCCAACATCATCCCCACCTTTCAAACGTATTTCTCTTTTTGTTCATCTGGGCAAGGCAGAGTGTTTAGTGGAAAGCCAGCCTAGCATGAGACTGGAAGATTCTTACATGGTTTAAACAGTGTGAATATAGGCAGTGAGTACCTGTGTTTAATTTTCAAGGCCATAACTTTCCTAACACACCAAGTGCTGACATAACTTAAAGCAAAGAACCCAAGATGGCCCATACTGAGTACTTTTCTGTATCCACTCCTGGATATAGCGCAAGATACAGACTTAAAGGGCGGAGGAGACAAGAGAAACACATAATAAGTCTTGAGGTGTAAGATAAGGAGCTGTAATTTGTAAGACACTCAATTTTAACTCTCGAGTTAGGGAGAGAGCTCAAAATGGAATAGTATGATTTCATGTTGGGTCAAACAACATGGAAGTATAGGGTGCACACCCTTATACTCCAATATGTACATGTATATCTGAAAAGACTACAGTTTGTCATCTTGTAGTTTGCACTGAGCTTTTGTGAATTTCAGAACATGTGTATCTTGTTGGGAATGGATTTCCTCTACCAGTCTGGCAGTACTGGGAGGTAAAGACTGAGGCTGAGAAGTGTCCTGGGAGTTTATGTGATGTGGGGTAGACATGTCATAATTGGGTTTAGCAATGGATGATTTATATGCTTTGATCTTTTAATGCCCACAATATGATTCTAATGGTAAATTTTAGGTATCAACTTGACTGGATTAAGGGATACTTCGATAGCTGGTAAAGCACTATTTCTGTAGATGCCTGTTAGAATGTTTTTGTAAGAGATGGGCATTTGAATCAGCAACTGAGTAAAAAAGATCCACCCTCATTCAGTGTGGTCCAGTGCCACCCAATTGGTCAAGGTCCCAGAGAACAAGAAGGTAAAGGCAAAGCAGATTTGCTGTCTCTAGATCTCTCTCTCCTAGAGCTGGGGCACACTTTTTCCCCACTTTTAGACATCAGAACTCCAGTTTCTCTGGGCTTTGGACTTCTGGACTTGCACCAGCAACTGCTGTGTTCTCAGGCCTTTGACCAGGACTGAGTTTCACCCTAGTTCTGAGGCTTTTGGTCTTAGACTGAGCCATGCTACAAATTCTTTGCTTGTCCAATGTGCAGACAGCCTATCATGAGACTACTCAGCCTCCATAATCATGTGAGCCTGTTCCCCTAACACATCCTTTCTCAGACATCTATATCTGTCTATCTCTCTATCTTCCTACCCTGTTGGTTCTGTCTCTGTGGAGGATTGTGATTAATATGGAAATAATAGTGGTTTCTGATACTTCTAAATTACTTCATAGCTGATAAGGCACATCTCTATATAATACATAGCTTGCTTTTCACACATACACAAATAATTTAGCAACTTGGATTTTATTGTATCCTGATTTTCAGTGAAAAAAATAAGGCCTATAGGAATAATTTGCTTTGATTTTTTCATCTAGCAAGTGACTGTGTTGGGATTTAAAACCAAGTCTACTGGGAGGCCGAGGTGGACAGATCACTTGAGGTCAGGATTTCGAGACCAACCTAGCCAACATGGTGAAACCCTATCTCTACTAAAATACAAAAAATTAGCTGCACATGGTGGTGCGCGCCTATAATCCCAGCTACTCAGGAGGCTGAGGCAGGAGAATCGCTTGAGCCCGGGAGGCGGAGGTTGCAGTGAGCCAAGGTCATGCCACTGCACTCCAGCCTGAGCAACAGAGTGAGACTCTATCTCAAAACAAAAACAAAAACAAACAAAAACAAACTCAAGTTAGTCATTAACTCAGTTGATAACAATTTATTAAACACTATTTGTCAAGCCCTCTGTTAGGCATTAAGGACACATTGCTGCACAAGACGGATACATACTGTATTTCCTTCAGGGAAAGTATAATGTAGCTCACAGCCCTCCCATAAGCCTGTTCTATAAAGCCACTTAAAAGCATATCTCACACTCACCCCATCATTATATTCTCTCATCACTGTCCTTCTTCCAAAAAGCAATAAATACAATTGCTCTTCTCCTTGTGTTTTCTATCACAGTAAATGTTTCTATCACAGTAAATGTTTACCCAATGGCTTTCTGAGGAACCTGGGAGACAGTCTTCACCTTTCCTAATTACTTCATTATATTGAATCCACTCCCAAGTCCTGAAGACTGTATTTTCTAATTTTTTTACTCCCATACCACACTATCTATTTTCACCACTGCTTCCACAGATTAAAGACTTATTTCTTGATTGAACTATTGCAACTATCATTGAATAGGTGTCCTTGTCTTTAATCCATGATTTATGCTTCACGTGGTTGCCATAGTGCTTTTTCTATAATGTATATCTGTTCTTTGAAGATTTTGCTTTCAAATGCTTTTATTAATATTACATTCAAATTATTTTTTCTTTCTTTCTTTCTTTTTTTTTTTTTTTCTGAAGCAGAGTCTTACTCTGTCACCCAGGCTGGAGTGCAGTGGTGCAATTTTGGCTTACTGCAACCTCCATGTCCTGCGTTCAAGGGATTCTCCTGCCTCAGCCTCCAGAGTAGCTGGGATTACAGGCATGCGCCACCATACCCAGCTAATTTTTGTATTTTTAGTAAAGACGGAGTTTTGCCATGTTGTCCAGACTGGTTTTGAACTCCTGGCCTCAAGTGATCTGCCTGCCTCAGTCTCCCAAACTGCTGGGATTGCAGGTGTGAGCCACCACGTCCATCCAACATTCACAATTTTATTTTAAGTCCAAACTTCTTAGCAAGGGCCTTCATGATCTAGCTTCTGCATGACTCTTTGCTTCTTGTTTCAGAGGAGTCTGTGACTCACATCACATCCCAAAACTCCACCGTGCTAAAATATTTGTAGTTCTCAAATGTGGAACTACAGGATAGCCTTCTTTGCTTCAACCTTCCTCACCACCCCACCAACCTGGAGCTATTTTAGATAGTGTGATCAAGTAATTTATTCTATAAACTGGGACCTATTGAGAGTGAAAGAGGAGTTATTAATAATTATTTTGGGAAAGAAAGGTATATGCTGATATTGTACCAGGCAGCTAGAATATATGTTTAATCTGAAGGATTCTTCTTTATGCACCTGTAACACCCTGAACTTATCTCTATGATAATATTTACTGCTTTCTATACAAATGTTTGTATCACTTCTGAGTTTCTTTATTTCAGAGACAAGTCTGTTTTGCTCATCCTTGTCTCCAGAAAGTTTTGCATAGTTTTTGCATAGATTTTTTGCAAAGTTTTGCATAGGTATCATACCTATGATATCTCGTAGGTATTTAATATTTTAAAAATAAATGCCATTAAATGAATTTCAGGTAGGAACTTCACTGAGCATTTGGAAGTAAATTGAGTTTTGCAGCTACTGTGGTGTAAACACCTCTTAATACTTAGAGTACATAGAATCTTGTTGAAATTTGGAGAGGAAACTAGTGGAAGATATTTCTATATCTGAAATTGCTTCTAAGATATTGCTTTTTGTTCTATGAAATTCATCACTGTAATTCAATGGTTTATGATTAACTTCTTTGGAGACCTTGACGTAATTCAAGAATATCTTTCTTGATGATACACTATTTGCTTTAAAGAGATGACCCAATTTAATTATAGACTCCTGGGTATTTCAGACAGGTCTACTGCAGAGAAAGAATAAAGCTGGTGGAGAGTTCTAGTCTGAGTTCAAAGGCCTGAAAACAAGGAGTCCAAGGGCAGAAGACCAAGATTTCAGCTCTGGTAGTCAGACAAAGCAAATTCTCCCTTCCTCCTCTTTGTTCTATTTAGGCCCTGGATATACTGAATAATGTCCACTCACTTTGGGGAGAGCAATTTGCTTTACTGTGTCTACCAATTCAAATGCTAATCCCTTCCAGAAACACCATTTCAGACACACCCAGAAATAATGTTTAGCCAAATATCTGGGTACTCCGTTATCTGGTAAAGTAGACACATAAAATTACCCATCACCTTTGTAGCATCACAATGTATTCTGACAAATTCAACACTATTATTGGAAAGCTGTCTTCAACTACATTGTGGATCTGGAGTAAGAAGACAGTTTATCCCTCACATCTTAATACTGACATCCACCCTCATCAAACTATTGTAGAAATACAGGGCCTCTCAGAAATCTCCTTTGAAGAACTGAAGCTATGGTCTGTCTCATTTAAGTTCATTTGGGTCTATTGCAGTCCTCACAGTGGAAAGCAGAACAATTTTATCCAGCATAGCCCAAGGTACCCTGCTGTTATTCTGCTTCTCAACTTACCATAAGGATTTCTGGGACAGTGATTGAGTCCATTTGTCTGTGGCCAGCTACTAGCACATTGACAGCTCCATGGATTATATTCAACAAATGATTTATTGAATCAACAAAGAAGATAAATGTTTATCAACAATCTGGGGGAAATACAAGAAAACATTATATTTTATTGTTGTTATGAAGTCCCTTCAACTGCTTTTTGAATGGCCTTTTATTTGTTGAAAACAAGAACAATAATAATAAAACTTCATCTGATAGTGCAGCACAGTATATAAGGATATATGTGGCACATTTGGGGAGAAAATAGCTACACTTACTGATATATAACCATTAATATTTATAAATCACTTTACTATAACATTTATGTTTTCCCTCAATGGGCAATAGTGAAAACATGGTGACCTATCTAGGCTAGTAATAGTTCTTAAATAATGAAAAGAATAACAATTTATTAATTATTCAGGGCAAAAGCAGAAGTGTTCTCTTTTTTGTCATTTCAGTAGAGAATATCACCATATTTCTTTTACTCAATCACCAATTACAAAATCATACAGATGGAATGAACTTGCAACATCTTAATAGCCACAGCTTCCAGCAGAGCTATAATTATATTGTCCTAGAGAGATGAACATCTACTTAGCCCTAATTTTAACACTTTCTAAAGAAAAATATTCCACAGATTGTGCCATAAACTAGTCTGTATGTAACAATTCTTATCATTAGTGCCTTCCTGGTATTCCTGCTGTGGTTTATATAGGTTTTATTTTAAGCAGAGATTAAAACTGCTTCTAAAGTAAATCCTAAATGTTGGCAATAGGCTCTTGGAAATTGTGACTTTAAGCAAAATATGTCTAATGAAATCTTTTTTTTATAATCAACATGATAATGAAAAGATGTTGAACAAAATGACATTATTTGATAACCTGCTATATGTCATTTTGTTTAAAGTTGCAGATTTTAAGTACTGATCCATCATGTTAGGTGAGAACTTGCTGTACATGATGTCAAAACTATTTATCAAAAGGGAGGATCTCATTCAAACCATGCATTTAGTACAAAAGAAAAATAAATGTAATTTGGCAGAGTTCAACTAGATATTATGTGTGGAGTATGTGTTTGCAGGTGTCCAAATGGATTGTGAATTCCAAACTATCATTCATTAAGCTTGTAAAGTATAATCAATGTCATCACTTTAAAGTGTTTTTTGAGTACTTATTATGTAGCAGGTACTTTTCTAACCATGTACATAAATATTTCACTCTCATGGAACTTGCATTCTAGTGTTTGTATATGCATGTGAGGGAGACTTAGCAAATAAACAAATAAATGTAAGTATATAAGAAGATGTTAAGTAGATAGAGAAATCTACTACATGGGAATACAGAAATTCTAGAATACCAGAGAGGCAGTATTCATTTTCTATGCTGTGTAACGTTCTACCACAAATTTTGTGGCTTAAAACAATACTCACTCACTATCTCACAGTTTCGGTGGGTCAGGAGTCCAGGCATGGCTTGAGTTTTTTGCTTCAGGGTGTCACAAAGCTGCAATCCAGGTGTCCACAAAGGCTGCATTCTCATCTTGAGGCTCAAGTGGGGAAGAAGCTTCTCCCAAGCTCGTGCAGGTTGTTGGCAGAATTAACTTTGTTGTGTGTTGTAGCATTTATGACAGCTTGCTTCTTCACTGTCAATAATGGAAAGAGAGATTCTAAAATTGAGTCTGCTAGCAAGATGTAAATATGAGGGTGATATCCAATCATCTTTTCCATCTACTATGGGTTAGAACCAAGTCACAGATCTCTACCACACTCAGGGGAAGGAGTTATATGAGGTCGTGAACACCAGAAGGTGGGAATCATGGAAACCACTTGAAAGGTTGGCCTGTCACAGAGGCATTGGTTTTTTAATAGAGTGACTAGTGAAATCTTCTTGAGAAGGTGACGATTTTAGGTCTAATATTGAAGGAACTGTGGAAGGCAGATACAAGGCTGCTTTTGAGAACAGCGTCCCAGATAAAGTGCAAACAATCTAAAGTGAGAGTGTGTTTGGAAAATTGAGAAATAGCAAGGAGGCAAGTGTGGCTGGAGCAGACCAAGTGAGAAAAAGAGAGTAGTAGAAAAGTTGAAGTCAGAAGATTAGAAAGGTACCAGGAATGAGTTACTGAAGAGGGGAGATTCCATAGGATATTGCAGGAAATTGTAGAAATTTGACTTTTGTTGAGAACAAGATCAGATGCCTATGGAGGGTTTAGAGAAGAGGGCTGCTTTGATTTAAAATGTATTTAAAGGTATCACTGGCTGAGTACAGGCATAGAAGCACACTTGGAAGTATGAGGCTATTAGAGAAGGCAGTAGAGATGATAAAAACTGGTCTGAATCTGTATAAAATTTCTTAAATTTTCTCTCTCTCTCTCTTTTTTTTTTTTTCTGAGATGTAGTCTCACTCTGTCACCCAGGCTGGAGTGCAATGGCAAAATCTCGGCTCACTGCAACCTCTGTCTCCTGGCTTCAAGTGATTCTCATGCCTCAGCCTCCTGAGTAGCTGGAACTATAGGCATGTGCCATCACACCTGGCTATTTTTTGTATTTTTAGTAGAGACAGTGTTTTACCATGTGGGCCATGCTGGTCTCTAACTTCTGACCTCAAGTGATCTGCCTGCCTCAGCCTCCCAAAGTGCTGTGATTACAGGTGTGAGCCACCACGCCTGGCCTTCTTTCTCTATTCTGTAGACAAAAGGGAAATTTCAGAATTTGGCACTCAACCTGCACAGTTCATCTTTGAGATGAACTTTGAGAATTTGGAGCTGGACATAAGACAGGCTCAATTTAATCTCCCCGAGTAACTACAACCTGTGAAACTCAGGAGTTTGTAATTGCCATTGTCCACTATGTTACCTAGAATAACAACAACAAAAACATTCAAAAAGAAGAGTGAAGCTTATGCATAGCAAGTATTCTATAAATATCAGCTGTTTTTTATTTGACCTAGCCAGGCAATTAACATTATCCTACTCCCTCAAAGGAGACAGAAAAATCAACTTGTGGAAAATCAATTCCTAAGAAAACTTTGTAAAAGAACTTTTCGTTTTTTTTTATTATTAACTATTCCTTGTTTCTGAAATAGTGGTATGTCTCAGAAAAGACTGTACATCTTTTGTTATGCAGCAAATATTTTAGCAAAACAGAAGATGTATAACAGCATTTTTATGGTTCTTTAAATCATTTTTGAGCCTTACCAGAAGTCTTCAAAATTGTGCAACTTACAGAGAACATACATATTTTTAAGGATGTTTTGTAGGTATGTATTGTTGTTTTCTTTTTCAAACAATACAGTGACCTGTAAAGAGTAAGTTTTGTTTTCTTTCTATTTTTAAATCCTGAGAAGCTGAGACAATTATGTGAAGTTCAAATGCACAGTGATTTCATTTTATTTGAATTGTTACATGACCTCTTAACCCCTGCAACCTGGAGTCTATTATTTCCAAAACCTGCTCTACTTATAAGCCAATGTGATGGTTGTAATTCATTAGGATGATTTTATTTTAGGTACCTGTTTGCACTTCTAAGCCATTTTCTTAATAGCTAATTGGATGTCATTGATGGTATTAATAAGAGAATGACTTCATTTCCACGAAGTTGTTGGTGTGTCTGTTGCTCTCTCCATGAGCTGTCACAGTGAAGGTGTAAATGGGTAACTGGCTTAAAGAATGCAATGACTCTCACCTTGTTATATTGTGACCATATGTGGCCAATTACATTTCCTCTGTTTTTAATAATGTGGTTGTTGATTTACTAGGCCACATTCTTCTCTGATCATTAATTTTTATAGGTTTTCATCTTTTGAATTATCCTCACATGGTTGTTACAGCAGCACTTTCTTGCCACCACATATTTTAAGCTTATAAACAGAACACATAATCGTGTTGTTCCTATAGAAACCTTCAAACATTGAGGAATCACAGCTTTGAATCTGTAACTATTATTGTGTATAGGTTCATAACCTGCAACGGCACCTTTTAATCTCCAATGTCTCTTACATGAAGATGCAGTTAACCTGTATGCCATTAGAGCTAACTGCTTATTTTATTTTCATTTTTAAAATACTTTGGATTGATTCAAATTGGTATGGTGGAAAATCACAATTAACCAAAGACAGATTTTTCATGAACACAAGCATTTGTTATGGATAGGAGAGTAGCAGGGACTGGGACAATTTCTGGATTTCTTTTTGTTTTGTTTTGTTTTGTTTTGTTTTTGAGATGGCTTCTTGCTCTGTCGCCCAGACTGGAGTGGTGCAATGGCGCGATCTCAGCTCACAGCAACCTCTGCCTCCCTGGCTCAAGCGATTCTCCTGCCTCAGCCTTCTAAGTAGCTGGGATTACAGGTGCCCACAACCATGGCCAGCTAATTTTTGTATTTTTAGTAGAGATAAGGTTTGACCCTCCTGGCTAGGCTGGTTTCGAACTCTAACCTCAAATGATCTGACCACACAGGTCTCCCAAAGTGCTGGGATTACACACATGAGTCACTGTGTCTGACGATTTCTAGATTTCTTATACATTAATTCACTTACTAATTCATTCAGCTATTATTTATTGAATAACTATAATGAAAGGGGCACTATTCTAGGCCTGGAAGTTGCTACAGTGGTAAACCAGACAAAATCTACTACTTCATAATGCTTGCTTGCTTGCTTGCTCGCTTTTCGTTCTTTCTTTCTTTTTTTTTTTTTGAAACAGGGTCTCAGGTGTCCAGGTTGGAGTGCAGTGGCATGATCATAGCTCACTGAAGCCTCAAACTCCTGGGACTCAAGCAATTCTCCTGCCTCAGCCTCCCCGGTAGCAGCTGCGAATATGGGAAAACAGGTAGGCACCATTATGCCCAGGTTTTTTGTTTGTTTGTTTGTTTGTTTGTTTTTTTGTTTTTTTAGAGACAATGTCTCACTTTGTTGCCCAGACTGGTCTCAAACTCTTAGGCTCAAGTAACCCTCCCACCGTGGCCTTCCAAAATGCTGGGATTACACACTGCACACACAAATATACAAAGCAATGGGATATGTATGCGGTAATGTGATTTTACTTAAGGTCACCTGTGGACATGTTATTGTAGTAGAGATATTTGAGCCGAAACTTAATTGGAGTGAGTCATGAAAATATCTCAATGACGTTCTTTCCAGGGAGAAGTAAAACTGCAAGCACAAATGTACATATCCCGAAGTGGTAGCAAGTTTGACATGCAAGAGTTCCAGCATCCTAGCACCTAATAACCAAGGAGGGGAGTTAAGCAAGTGATGTGGAAGTTGAGATAGGAAGATGAATGGGGACTGGGGGAAAGAATCATGTAGTGTCTTACAGGCCACAGCAAGAACATGGAATTTGGTTTTGGGTATGAAGGACTTTGAGTAGGAATATAATGTATGTAATTTCCACTATAAGTAAGATTGATCTATTTGCAGTGAAGACAATTAACTCTGTCAAGGCAACAGTAGCTCCTGGGAGACTTGTTAGGCCACTATTGGATTTAGAATCCAATGCTCTTGAAAGATAGAGCCAGCAGGTCTTACTAATGTTTTGAACACAAATTGTGAATGAAAGGAGTCAAAAGTGATGACTAGAATATTGTATTGTCCTGAGTAAGTAGGTTGATGTGATACTGCTTACTGAAATGTAGTAGTCTGAGGAAAGAGACGTTCTGAGGGGGGATATGAGGGTTCTCATTTGAACATGTTAAGTTAGAACTGTCCAATTATACATCCTAATGTAGATTTTGCTAGTGTGGTTTGATATCTAAGTCTGGAACTTGGAGAGTTTGTGTCAGGGAATATAAGCTGTGATTCTAGGAAACCCACCTGTAACGATGCCATCTGTATGAATAGCAGAAGCCAGAAAAGATGTTGTTGATGATTTCTAGGATATAGCCCTCCATATATACAAATTGACTTTAAATTGTTCTAGTTATTGGCTTTCACAATAATGCCATATTAAAGGACAACCACAAAGCCTCAGTGACACACAACACTGAGCATTGACTACATATATTTGGTCTGTTGGTGGTCAGGTAGGGAGCTTTACTATTCTTATCTGGGCTCATTCACATATCTGGGGGTTGGGTCACTGTCAGTTGGAGCAACTGCTTAGCTCTGCTACTCCCACCAAGGATGGACAGTGATACTTAGGTTGGAGTAGGATATAACAGTATCTATGTGAAGTTTAAGATGAAACTGATGTAGCATTTATTAATGTGTAATACAAAATGACCCAATGAATGATAACCTCCAACTAAATGGTTGAAAATGCCTGAATCAGAGGGCAATGTGGTCAGATTAATCTGTTTTTGAAAATGAATGCTATTAAGTAGATCTAGATGCTTTATCCATACTGATTACTCTCCCTGGGTAAGGTTGTCCAGCTTCTTAGTTAGCTTCGGCCAGATATGCTTGTTATTAAGAGTTCATAAGATCATAAGAATTTGACTCCCTCTCTTTTTCCTTGGAGATTGTAAGCCCCAGGAAAACAGGAGTTCTTTCTGTTTTGCTCACTCTTTTATTCTGAGTGCCTGGGCTTTTTTATGGATGCAGCCATTGGAAAATGCTCAATCTATATTTGTTAATAGATTTGTTCAATGAATGTTTCCATGAAGAATATTTTTCCACCTACTTTGCCTATATTTTTTTGGGGGGGGGCTAGTTGGATTAAAATACTGGAGAAATAAGCAATATAATCAAAGAATAGAGAAATCTGAAAAGAGATTTACTCCTTAGCACTTTTAGAAATAATTTTATACCCTCCACCCTGTCTGCTGATAATATACTTACTTGTGCTTATTTAATATTAAGCTCTTTCTGCACATCAGGAGGTCCCCAGTAAAAAGTAAAAGTGAAAATAAAGTTAAGCTCTTCAAGGCTTTTCATTATTATTAGGATGAAGACCTGATAGTCATGCATACCAATAAAGCTCTGCATGATCTGGCTTCTGCCAACCTCTACCCCCATGATCTTGAATCCTTTGCCCCATGTCTCTCTGTACTCCGGCCACATTAGCCTTCTTTCACTTTCTTGGATAAAGAATGGTCCTTATCATTGTTCCAGGACTTTCCTGTGTCTGGAGTCCTGGAAAATGCCTTATCCCTCTTCAGATCCTAAATGGACTGTCAGAACTCCAGTATAGGCATTCATAATATTCAGTGTTTTAACATAGATAATATTTATTTTTTATGATTATTTTATTTATGTCTTTCTTCTCTACCATATCATTAGCTTCACGAGAAGAGGGAGGGACTATATCAGTTCAATTCACTTTTGCATTTCCAAGGCTTGTACAGTGCTTGGTACAAAATACAAACTCAATAAAATACTCTTGTCCCATATGCTAGCTTACATCAATGTGATTCTTTTAACTTAAAAAATAATTAGGTAATTCTGAAGCATTCTAGAGGGCTTTGTAGAAAGAAATATATTTGAAATTACTCATTGATATCTTCTTCCTATTTCTAGGACATCTCTTACTAAGGTATCAAAATCATCCCTTTTTTAGATCTTTCCAAAGTTGTTATTTTATCATTAAAAAATGCACAAAAGATTTGACTTGAAAAATCATTAAGACAGAAGGTATTATATTTGTCTTCATACCTGCTTTCTACATTCAAAAACCCTGGAAACCCAGACATGATTTATATTTCTGGGGTTATTAAGAACAAGAACTTTGCTATAAAACTTGATCATCTGCTATCTTAATTTTTTTAATGAGAAAAATTCTTGAGTCCTAGACCAAGATGAAGAGAATTTTGCTTACATGCTTAAACATATCAGAAAAATTTTTATGTGATGATAAACAATTATAGAACACATGGATTTTTAATATTTATTAGGCTCAAACTGTATTTCTTTTTATAAAATAAATCTTTCCCAATGATCTACCGAAGTATCCATTCAGTTATTCTCTTAATGAACATTAAATAGATAGAATTGAGTATTTTTGAAATCTTATCCAAGAGTAGCTTTTTCTACTGATGGATAATAACAATATTAGTACAATTGGGCTATTGAGAATAAAATATTACTGGCTACAATCCTTCATTCACACCATTTTATTTGGTTCCAATTCTTGTCATAATTATTTTCTGATTCAGTGACCCTTTCAAGGATACTAAGCCTATCCTCACAATAATAAACAGATAAATTTCCCTGTGCATTTGGTAGACTTCTTTTCCAGAACTTCTTCATAAACAATTAGGTAGAGATAATCCTACATCTTTGCCCCAAAGTGATAGCACATTTCAACTTAAAGTGTGAGAATGTGTTCATTGCTCAAACATAAGCTTACTCATCAATGGATAGACAACTTTCAGACTAAAATAACATCTGGCAATCTGTCTCCATGAGAATCCTTTCTAGATTTCTCAAAACTAGACATGAATCAGAGAAGAAGACATTACAAAAAATTAATTCTGAGACAAGCTATTGCCACATTTGGAGGAATTTCCTTTATTATAATATAAAGCTGGTGGGGGTGATTTGAGAAATACAATTAGTGGCCATTCTTGATTTATGTCCAAAGAAGACAGACAAAAATTTCCCCTTAATTTATCACTTAATCTTTCAACAGCAACAACAATACCTTGAGCTTCTGCTATGTGCTGGCACAATAAGTACTGGGGATATGACAATAAAGACAGCCACGATTCTTATCCTCATTGAGCTTCAGTCTTTCAGGAAAGTCTGCAATTTTAAAGGTATATAATGATGACACAGAAGTACAAACTGCTACAGAAATATGCCATGGGAGTAGCTAATGTACCGGAAGTAGATTGCAAAATAAAGTAACATCTAATTTGAGATATAAATAGTAAGTAGTTACATGAGACAAGATGGAAATTATGATTTATTTCAACAGAATGAGTGTTTAACTTCGTGTTGAGATTGTCTTATCAAAGAGGCTGGACTAGACATCTGATATATCTTTTCCTACATGTTGTTAGAATTACGCATCTTCTTATCATCCCAGATGAGATATACCAATTTACCCAATGGTATGAAGGCCTGAAGATTGAGTAAGATGTTTTAGATACTTTTTTAAAGTTCAGTATGACTGGATTATAAAAGGTGAGGTAGAGAGTAGTAGAATTGAAATTGAAGAAGTCAGCCAGTGCAAAACTAGAAATCCTAAAAACCTTTTTAAGGATTTCAGACTTCATTGCAAAGCAGCAGGAGGACAACTGAGTGCTGAAAGGAAGAAAGATTTGCCTTTTAGAATTATCAACAGGGCTTCAATGAAAAAATATAAATTTGAGAAAAGCAATACAAGAGTGAGAATAATAAGATAAAGCAATTATAAACAATGCTCCAAGGATGAGTTAATAGTATCTGGGATAGTGAAAATGAAGAAATGTTAACAAATAGGTTCTTTTTTACTTGGGAGATGAAACTAATAAGCTTTAGCAGTTGGTTGAATGTAGGAATGAAGAGGAATATGTCAAATGTGGCTTAGCTGTCTGGACATTTGATGCCTTTCATTGACATACAAAACTTATGAACAAAAGCACATCAGGGAAAGATGAACTGGATTTTTATTTTATGTTATTATACTTTACATTCTGGGTTACACATGCAGAATGTGAAGGTTTTTTACACAGGTATACATGTGCCATGATAGTTTGCTGCACCTATCAACCCATCATCTACATTAGGTATTTCTCCTAATGCTATCCCTCCTCTTGTCCCCTACCCCTCAGACAGGCAAAGTAACATGGCAACAGAAAACCAAACACTGCATGTTCTCACTCAAAAGTGGGAGTTGATCAATGAGATTGATATTTTGCACCTTAAGTTTATGGTTCTTGTGCTCAATATAAGAGAACATGTACAATAGGAATTTAGACAGACCATTGACATAAATATGTGAGATTCATCAATATAAGGAATAGTTGAGGTCTTGGAAATTGCCGATACTACTCTCCAAAAGTACATAGAGTGAAAGAAGAGGGGCTAGAACAAAATTCAAGACACACTGATATTTATGGGATATTCGGAGAAATAGAGTTTTGCAAAGGTAAGTGAGGAACACTGGACATCTCCAAAGAGGAGCGATTAGCCAAGCTGGAATTCAGAAGGTCACAAGTAAAAGAGTGTTTGAGAATAAGAGAGTGTCTATACTTCCAGTAAAGTCTGACTCCTCATTAAAGGATGTATTTTCATCTGACCAAGTAGTGGTTGTTTTTTGAGGTGGCAAAAATGTCTCACAGAAGTCCATGTCATGAAAATAGAGGGAACTTAAGAGCAAAAATCTGAGTTCTGAGGCACTATAGATGGAAAATTATAGATTGGAAGTTATAAAGTCCTAAATTTGAGGTTTAATAGAAATATTTAAGGAGACATTAGCAAATAACCAACTAGGGCATCCATTCAAATATTTGAAAAGCCTTTTTTTGCACTTATCTAGTTGCTCTCATTTGAGTAAGGATGTATTAATATTTTCTTCCATAAAGAGGAGAAAGGAGGTTTGCATATGGTGAGGTTGTGACTTTAATTAATGTCAATATTCTTGTAGAATTTTTTTTTATTTAGCTCAGACATCTTTATGAAACACTTTGGGTCAAAATTGTTATTCTAAAAAAGTCGCTGGGCGGAGCAAGATGGCCGAATAGGAACAGCTGCAGTCTCCAGCTCCCAGCGCCAGCAACACAGAAGATGGGTGATTTCTGCATTTTCAACTGAGGTACCGGGTTCATCTCACTAGGGAGTGCCTGACAGTCAGTGCTGGTCAGCTGCTGCAGCCAGACCAGTGAGAGCTGAAGCAGGGCGAGGTATCGCCTCACCTGGGTAATGCAAGGGGGAAGGGAATCCCTTTTCCTAGCCAGGGAAACTGAGACACACAACACCTGGAAAATCAGGTAACTCCCACCCCAATACTGCACTTTACCAAGGGTCTTAGCAAACGGCACACCAGGAGATTATATCCCACACCTGGCTGGGAGGGTCCCATGCCCGCGGAGCCTCCCTCATTGCTAGCACAGCAGTCTGTGATCTAATTGCAAAGCAGCAGCCAGGCTGGGGGAGGGATGCCCGCCATTTCTGAGGCTTAAGTAGGTAAACAAAGCTACTGGGAAGCTGGAACTGGGCGGAGCCCACAGCAGCTCAAGGAGGCCTGCCTGTCTCTGTAGACTCCACCTCTGGTGACAGGGCACAGCTAAACAAAAAGCAGCAGAAACCTCTGCAGGTGCAAATGACCCTATCTGACAGCTTTGAAGAGAGCAGTGGATCTCCCAACACGGAGGTTGACATTTGAGAATGGACAGACTGCCTGCTCAAGTGGGTCCCTGACCCCTGAGTAGCCTACCTGGGAGACATCCCCCACTAGGGGCAGACCGACACCCCACACCTCACACGGTGGGGTACACCCCTGAGAGGAAGCTTCCAAAGCAAGAATCAGATAGGTACATTTGCTGTTCAGCAATGTTCTATCTTCTGCAGCCTCTGCTGCTGATACCCAGGCAAACAGGGTCTCGAGTGAACCCCAAGCAATCTCCAACAGACCTACAGCTGAGGGCCCTGACTATTAGAAGGAAAACTAACAAACAGGAAGGACACTCACACCAAAACCCCATCAGTACATCACCATCATCAAAGACCACAGGCAGATAAAACCACAAAGATGGAGAAAAAGCAGGGCAGAACAGCTGGAAATTCAAAAAATAAGAGCACATCTCCCCCTCCAAAGGAACGCAGCTCATCGCCAGCAATGGATCAAAGCTGGATGGAGAATAACTTTGATGAGTTGAGAGAAGAAGGCTTCAGTCCATCAAACTTCTCAGAGCTAAAGGAGGAATTATGTTCCCAGCACAAAGAAACTAAAAATCTTGAAAAAAGAATGGAAGAATGGATAACTAGAATAATCAATGCAGAGAAGGCCATAAACGAACTGACAGAGATAAAAACCGTGACACGAGAAATAC
>NW_012103654.1:528047-535419 GCF_000951045.1 Mandrillus leucophaeus | reverse complement strand
TGAGATCACCTGGACTCAGGAAGGGGAACATCACATACCGGGGCCTATTATGGGGAGGGGGGAGGGGGGAGGGATTGCACTGGGAGTTATACCTGATGTAAATGACGAGTTCATGGGTGCTGATGAGTTGATGGGTGCAGCACACCAACATGGCACAAGTATACATATGTAACAAACCTGCACATTGTGCACATGTACCCTCGAACTTAAAGTATAATAAAAAAATTGTTATTCTAATTTCTATAATACAGGAATTTGAAGTTTCATACTTATTTAGTAAATATTTAATGAAGTGGTATGACAGTTCCTTTTACCGTGATATTTCCTTGTATATAAACAAACTTGTAATGAGTTCATTCATTCAAATGATGAATTTTTTACTGAGAAATTATTATGTACCAAGTACTGAGTTCTGTGAAACATAAAAGACAAGAATTCTTATCTCTGAGAAGCTTACATTTTGCTGTAGTAAATAGATAATAAAAAATTAAGCACTAAAATGTAAGAAAACTCTGTCTTACATTAAAAGATGATAAGTGCTATTGGGCAAATAACAGAGTAAAGGAAATTAGGATTGCCAAGGGCAGGATATAGATGGAATTTCATCCATGTGCTAGGCATTTGCTATATGCTATTGACTTAGACATTCCTTGCCATCAACAGTCTAGAGATGAAGATATATAAGTAAACAGACCATTGTAATTTGCTGTGACATCCATGTTGTACTACAGGAGTGTGAAACAGAAGTGCCTAATCTAAGCTGGAGGCAATGTCTAATTAAGGAAGACTTCCTGTGAAAGATGGCACATTATCTCAGTCTTGAAGATGAGCAAAATTTGGCCGGGCAGAAGGAGGAATGAAGTACATCTTAGAATTCAAATATATAAAAATACACACACACACACACACACACACACACACATATGTGCCCCTATTTCCAACACCTTTCCACTCCACAGTAGGTGTCAGTAATATAACCCTTACAAATTGGGCTCCTTAATTTACACAACGGAAGGTCAGTTTTAGCTCTTGAAAAGCACATCAATTCTTCTTTAACAAAGAAATGAGGCTATCTCCTCTCCAGCCAGGATTTGATTGCAATGAAACGATTGCCAAAATGTCTCTGAAAATATCAATTTTTTGAGCCTAATGAATATGTCATATATCCATTCCTCTAAACGAGTTCTTCATAAAGTGAGGTACATAGACCACATTGTCACAGCTCTCTTGGTGGTGCCATAATTTTGATAGCAGGCTAATATTTCAAAATTGATTTGATCAATATATATTATCTCTTGCAAAGCAGTTTCAGACATTGTCCATTTCCTTACCTAAGACTTCCTGAACACAACCCAGGAACCCAACATAATAAAGTGCTGTATTGATTCACTTCCCAGAACAATTAAATATCCAAATTAAAGTTTACAATTTCTTTTGCTTTTAAACACTTCATCATATGGACTCAGTCATCAGTTTCTGTCAGTTTTGCCTTTCTCCATCTCCACCTTCATTGCTCTAGGTTAGATCCTAATCATTTTTGGCTAATCTGCTAAAATCATTTGTTCTCTGTGTTAGGAACAGGAGTTTGGAGTCACAAAGAAAATGAGCACTCAAACAAAATACTTCTTAGCAAGGCAAATTTACTTCTGCAGAAGGGTGCTGCCTGCATCAGTCACAACTGCAAGAGCACACCGAACTAAGGAGGGAAGGGGTTTTTATCCTTAACGTGGTTAGTCACTGCTTCTCTGTCCTGTCCCCATTGGCTGGAGTTGGATGGCACAATCTAAACTGACCTGATTGGCTACTGTTTAAAATTGAATCTGGATAATTAGGCAGGAAGAGAGAGGCTGTTATGATACAAGGCATGTTTGGGCCTATCAGGACATGGCAAAGGCAGGAAGGGTAGTTTCAGTGGGAGGCACAGTTTACAGAATAGGTAACCAGGAGTAAAGAGGACTCTTTCCAAATGAGGAGAAGATGTGAGTTACACATTGGGACTGGCAGGAGAAGTTGTTTACAGAGCAGGTAGCTTAGGAGAAGGGACAAGGAAGTTGATCTCTAGAACAAAGAACAAGGAAGTCAGAAATTAAACCTTTGAAGAGGAACTTGTTGTATCTAACAATTCCCTCTCCTTTTGATTTTAATAATTCTTCCTCCTCAAACCTTTTTAACCTGTCCTGACTCTGTTGTTCTGCTTGGTTTTCTACCAGTAGGAGCTTATCTGAATAAGGCAGGGGGCAACGGAAAAATGGTTTTAGTGAGAACTCTTTCAATAAGCCTTTGTACTAGACTTCAGGCACAGGGTGTGATATAACATCGTACAAGAATAAGCACACCTACTACAATGGCAAGAGAAGTAGGGATTGAGGACCTAAGTCCTTTCCATCTTCCAAACCATTTTTTCTATGAGAGCAAAAAAATACTCTACAATTTTTGGCCAATTCATTTGCTAGGGTGGTAAGGCCCTGTAAGGCCTTCATGATTGTTTCATTGGGGATGGTGTTGTTAGGGATAAAAGTACAGCATTGGACTCCAATCATAACACAGACTCTGCCATTCTCAGGTAATATTATTTCCAGAGCTATTCTATTTTCCCAGGCCATTTGACTTGTAGGGCGTAATTGTTCAGCTATCTCTTTTATGGCATCTCTAGTATAATTAATAAACTGCTATTGATTATAGCAAATGTAATTTATCCAGTCTACATTTTTTTTTACAGTTACCCATGAGAACAATATAAATTCAAATCCTGTGGCTATTTGATTTCGAGTTTTAAATTCATTTGGCACCCTTCGTACAACTCCAGTGGCAGCCATATAAATGTGAGGGTCAAAGGACTCATGAGGGACACTTCTTTCATGATTGTTCTTTTTGTTTGGTTGATGAAATGCCAGGGTGAAAGGGATGGCCAGTTGGATTTGAACACAAGTGCTGCTTCAGTTACTTGGCAGAGTACTCAATAGTGGCTGATCACGATACCACTATACATCTGCTCGGGGATGAACAAGGGCAGACTGATTGGTTAGCTCCTGAAAAGGCCTGGACTCACTGCATAATGTTAGGCTTCCAAGGAATGCCAGATTTCCCCCTTGTCATGAGGAACACAAGGTAAAATTGACATTGTTAACCAGGGGACAGATGGCTCTTGGGGGCTAACCTCAAGGCCTTTAACTTTCGGGAATAGCAGCGAGAGAGTTCTGCATGCCTTATTGTCCCAGACTGTGGGGTCTTGGAAGAGAGCTACCATATAGCTCATACCCTGTTGGTCGGACGACCATCCAAGTGGAAAGGGAACAATTACGCCCATTGCACAAGCGTAACAATTGCTCTTATTTAGGGTGTGAACAGAATATTTAATCCGTTCCAGCCAGGCATTTATATCTTGATGCCCAGTTTGTATGGCTAGAGTTTGCTTTAAGTCCTTGGCTTCTACTACGACTACTTTGGTTTTGTCATTGGGTAAGAAATGAGAAATGGAAATAGTTTAATTTGGGGGGCTTGGGGAAGGAGTAGTTTGAGGGGGAGAAACAAAGAGCATTTCAAAGAAACCTATGGGTTTTTTTTCCAGTGACATCTGCTCCTAGACATATAGAGTTGCGAGAGGAAGCGATGGTGATGGAGAATAAAATGGGGGGAAACTAAGGGAAGAAGAGGAAAAAAAGGCAGACAAATTAGGCTTTTCTTTTTAATGTTACTCTGGGGGGAGTTGGCCCTGGGACAATGGTTCATAATTTTGGAGAGGGTGAGCCTTCTTGATTCGGGTATGATGACTCCACCCTTTTTCAGCAGTTTGGACTTCTGTCTCAGTTGTGAGGAGCACCAGATAAGGTCCTTCCCAGGTAGGCTTGAGTTTTCCCTCTCTCCAACTTCTGACAAGGACATAATCTCCAGGCTGGTGTTGATGAACTGGAAATTCAAGGGGTGGAGTCTGCACTAGGAGGCCTTGAGTCTTGAATGAAGAAAGGGTGAAAGATAGGCTAAATTTGTAGTTTTTGAGATTGGTAACAACAAGGTTGGTGGTTTGAACTATTTGATTAATAGCCTGTAGGTCTTATACTAACCAGTATGACCTGTCCAGTTTCCTTACAGGCAATACGGGAGTGTTACAAGAGGACCAACAGGGTTCAAGGAGCCCATCATGGACAAGGCTTTTAATTATCGGTTTAAAATCTATTCTAGCTTTTAAAGGAATGGGGTATGATTTTCTTTTTACTGCTTCCCCAGGAATTTTTAATTTGACATAGATTGGAGGAACCTGTAGCTTTCCTTAATTACCTTCTCTTGAACAGATACTAGGAGGGATATACTTTTCATCTATAGTAGTGAGTAAGTTTAAGGAGATGAGAAATTTTCCCTGGTTGATATAGAGGCCTAAACCTAATTCTACCATTAAGTCTCTCCCTAATAGGTTTGTTCCTGCCTCTGGAATTAATAGAAACTTAATATTAGCTGATTTGTTTATATATATAACTTTTGTTTCTTTTAAGATCTTTGCTTTAAATCCGTCTCTTTTTACTCCTGACATATGAAGTTCTTCTTGTGAACAAATTACCTCTGATGGGGGATAACAAACAGAGAAGCGAGCTGCCCCAAGTTGATTAAAAAAAGTAATAAGCTCAGAGTTGGGTCCCACCTCTAAATTTATCAAGGGCTTTTTGGTGGGACTAGAGATAGAAAAGACAGAGCCTCTGACCCCTCTATTCTTCCTCAAAAACCATAAGGGGGATGGCTTCCTTTTCTATTTCCCACTTAAGGCATTCTCTTCAAAGTGCCCTATTTTTCCACATTTGAAACATTTGTTTTGTCCTTTGCCTCTTTTTATTTCCTGACCTCTGGCTTGATTTCTTTGCCTCTTGTGCAGGGTCTGACAGACGGGTACTTGGAAGGCTTACAGTTTCTGTTTCCCTGGGCTCCCTGTTGAAAAGCACCCTGTTGTAGGGTGGACAGCATAATTTCTGCCTTTTGCTTCTGCCTTTCCTCATCCCTCCATACATAAACATTTTGGGCCTTTCTTAAAAGTTCCTCTATGGGATGGTCTTCCCAATTCTCTATTTTCTGTAATTTCCTTGTAAAATCTGGCCAACAATTGGTGACAAAGTGGAATTTTAACATCCCTTGTTCCAGTGGGTTTTCTAATTTTAGGCCAGCATACTTTCTCATTTGCTCCTTAAGCCTCTCTAAGGACTCTATAGGTCCTTCATCCTTTCCCTGTTGTATTAATAAGGCTTTGGTAATATTCTGGGTGTGGGGTATCGATTCTCTAATTTCTTTAATTATCATTTCCCTTAGGTCTTTCATAATTCCTTGGTGGGCTATTGGAGGAAATTTTATTGTCTGTCTTTTTAAATTTTTTTCTGCCTTGCTTGGGGTATTTCCCATCCTGGAAGTTTTAGGTTTTTCCCAGAGTTTTCTGAGTCTGTGGGACTCAACTGCTCTTACTAGAGATTTCTTGCCCCTTTTCCCCTGTAGGCTCTGTGGGGCTCAACCTCTCCTACTAGAGATTTCTTGCACCATTTTCCCTGGAGGCTCAACCCCCACAAGTGGAGATTTCTTGCACTCCCCTACTTTTGCCTTGCCCTCAATTGTGCATCTCATTCATATACTTTCAACCTGCAGAATGTCCTAACCACCAGGGAAGTGCTTCCCTGCCCCCGTGAATTTTCTTACATTGGTCTGTGCACAGAGTTACCTGATCACTGCAGCATTTGTAGGCCTCCTCTTCCCACATTGCTGAGAGTCTGGGTTTATTCATTGCACCGTGTGGGTCCAGATTCCTTACCCCTGAGGCCACCACAACAAGGCAGCAGGATGTGTCTCCTCATGAGAGGTGATTGGAGACCCTTCCCCAGAGGAGAATGGGATCCGGGACAGGCCCCCAAATTGTTAGAAACAACAGCTTGGAGTCACAAAGAAAATGAACACGCAAACAAAAGACTTCTCAGCAAGGCAAATTTACTTCTGCAGAAGGATGCTGCCTGTATCAGTCATGACTGCAAGAGCACACCAAACAAAGGAGGGAAGGGGGTCTATCCCTAATGAGGCTAGTCCCTGCTTCTGTACCCTGTCCCCATGGGCTGGAGTCCGAGGGCAAAATCTAAACTGACCCAATTGGCTACTGTTTAAAATTGAATCTGGCTAATTAGGTAGGAAGGGAGAGGCTGTCCTTTATGGTACAGGGCATGTTTGGGCCTGTCAGGGCATGGCAAAGGCAGGAAGGGTAGTTTCAGTAGGAGGGGCAGTTTACAGAATGGGTAGCCAGGAGTAAAGAGGACTCTTTCCAAATAAGAAAGAGATGTGAGTTACAGATTGGGACTGGCGGGAGAAGTTGTTTACAGAGCAGGTAGCTTAGGAGAAGGGACAAGGAATCTGATCTTAAGAACAAAGAACAAGGAAGTCAGAAATTAAACCTTTGAAGACAAACTTACTATATCTAACATCTGTGTCCTCTACCTCAAATCTAGCTCAAATTCATTTTCCTTTCTGATGTGAAAGTGATATATTTGAAATGAAAATCTGACAGTATTAACCTCCTGCTTAAAGTTGTCATTGATATCTTGTTACCTACAGGATAGAGTTTTAGTTTGTTACATGACTGAGGAGATAAACTGTGATCTCTCATTTTTTGTCTCCCCAGAATCACTGCAAGTGTCCCAAACTTACCCCAACCAAACCCTCCACAAGGGTTGTGCAGCAATATGCGCTGTGGAATTTAAACACAAATATACACACATACACACAGCCCCCACCAAAGCATCACGTATGAGATTGAGCCCAGACACAAGTATTTCTTTAAAATTTCAGTTAATGTCACACTACTATACTAGTAACAGTGTGCTGATGGAAGGTCCTGGCTGCCTACCTGGCTCACTTACACTTCTGAGTTTTTGACATTCTTTTCCCTAGGCCTGAAATGCTATTTCTCTCATTACTCCCTTTCTTCACAGGGCAACTCCTCATCTTTCAAGGACAGTATTACACATTATTTCCTGGAGTATACATTTCGTCTTTGTCCCCTTGCTCCACGCTATTAGATATCTGTGTTCATGTGCTTGCACAGCATCCCAGTTAAAGTTCCATGTTATTATTTCTGCCATAGCATTACAATGACTAAAAGTTTCAGTCATATTTTAGACTGTAAATTCTTCTACTGCTGGGATTGTGGATTTGTTTTGTTTTTGTACCTTTTAAAGAAGGTAGAATCAAAATAGGCAATTGATTTAAAGTGAACAATTGGAAGGAACAGATGTTTCAGACCTGATTAATGGGATTTTAGGAGAAAAATATTAAAAAATATTTCTAGTTACCAAATTATTGTCTTTGCAGATATTTATATCATTAAGAGACATTTATTACTATATACTGTTTTATATAT
>NW_012103654.1:526401-527997 GCF_000951045.1 Mandrillus leucophaeus | reverse complement strand
TGAGAGAAGAAGGCTTCAGTCCATCAAACTTCTCAGAGCTAAAGGAGGAATTATGTTCCCAGCACAAAGAAACTAAAAATCTTGAAAAAAGAATGGAAGAATGGATAACTAGAATAATCAATGCAGAGAAGGCCATAAACGAACTGACAGAGATAAAAACCGTGACACGAGAAATACATGACAAATACACAAGCTTCAGTAACTGACTCGATCAACTGGAAGAAACAGTATCAGCGATTGAGGATCAAATGAATGAAATGAAGCGAGAAGAGAAGTCTAAAGAAAAAAGAGGAAAAAGAAATGAACAAAGCCTTCAAGAAGAATGGGATTATGTGAAAAGACCAAGTCTACATCTGATTGGGGTGCCTGAAAGTGAGGGGGAAAATGGAATCAAGTTGGAAAACACTCTTCAGGATATCATCCAGGAGAACTTCCCCAACCTATTAAGGCAGGCCAACATTCAAATTCAGGAAATACAGAGAACGCCACAAAGATACTCCTCGAGAAGAGCAACTCTAAGACACATAATTGTCAGATTCACCAAAGTTGAAATGAAGGAAAAACTGTTAAGGGCAGCCAGAGAGGAAGGTCGGGTTACCCACAAAGGGAAGCCCATCAGACTAGCAGCAGATCTCTCAGCAGAAACTCTACAAGCCAGAAGAGAGTGGGGGCTAATATTCAACATTCTTAAGGAAAAGAATTTTCAACCCAGATTTTCATATCCAGCCAAACTAAGTTTCATAAATAAAGGAGAAATAAAATCCTTTACAGACAAGCAAATGCTTAGAGATTTTGTCACCACTATGCCTGCCTTACAAGAGACCCTGAAGGAAGGACTAAACATGGAAAGGAACAACCAGTACCAGCCATCGCAAAAACATGCCAAAATGTAAAGACCATCAATGCTAGGAAGAAACTTCATCATATAATGAGTAAAATAACCAGCTAATATCATGACAGGATCAAGTTCACACATAACAATGTTAACCTTAAATGTAAATGGACTAAATGGTCCAATTAAAGACAGACTGGCAAATTGGATATAGAGTTAAGACCCATCAGTTTGCTGTATTCAGGAGATCCATCTCACATGCAGAGACACGCATAGGTTCAAAATAAAGGGATGGAAGAAGATCTACCAAGCAAATGGAGAACAAAAAAACAGCAGGGGTTGCAATCCTAGTCTCTGATAAAACAGACTTTAAAACAACAAAGATCAAAAGAGACAAAGAAGGCCATTACATAATGGTAAAGGGATCAATTCAACAGGAAGAGCTAACTCTCCAAAATATATATGCATCCAATACAGGAGCACCCAGATTCATAAAGCAAGTCCTTAACAAAGAGACTTAGACTCCCATACAATAATAATGGGAGACTTCAACACTTCACTGTCAACGTTAGACAGATCAACGAGACAGAAAGTTGACAAGGATATCCAGGAACTGAACTCAACTCTGCACCAAGCGGAATTTATAGACATCTACAGAACTCTGCACCCCAAATCAACAGAATATACGTTCTTCTCAGCACCACATCACACTTATTCCAAAATTGACCACAAAATTGGAAGTAAAGCACTCCTCAGCAAATGTA
>NW_012103654.1:524711-526351 GCF_000951045.1 Mandrillus leucophaeus | reverse complement strand
ATATAAAGAGACATTTTTATATATATTGAGACATTAAGAGACATTTATTATTATATACTGTTATATATATATATATAAAGCATGTGTGCATGTTATATATACTGATACACAGACAGAATTGCTAACATGTGTTGAATGTCTTTTATGTACTAGGCACTGTGCTAAATGTATTACCCATATTATCTCATAGTAGTCTCTTAATAATCCTACTGGGGGATATAATTATTATCTACTATTTTACAGATGGGATTGCCAAAGATTTGAGAGGCTGAGAAACTTGCCCATGATACAAAGTTGGCCCAATTTATATAAACACAAAATCACTGTGGAAAATGAATGGTTTCCTTGTGCCAATATTCATTACACAACTGAAGAGACTAACTGTAACTAATTGTATCTGAAAGTACTTTAGTTTGGAAGTTCCAATGAAGTTCATAATTTTTATAATGGTAAACTAACAGGAAAAACCAGATTCATATTTCTGGTTTTATTTTATACTCTAGTGTTAAAATAACAGTAAAAATGTTATCTTTTGAGAAATACTGAACAAAAATCATTTATTTCTTCACCCTCGTTCAAAGTTTAATTTTCCCTATGAATGAGACTTTACTGAGGATGTTTAAATATTGTTTAAAAATACCATAAATAGGGTAAAACATGAAATATGCATCAGAAGCTACATTGCTGTAAAATCAAATTATTATATCTTATTTAACTTTTTGAATTTTTAGTTATTATAGTTGTAAAATCATTTGTGGCAAAAATGTAGTCATCACAGGTGAAAAATGCTAAAAAGGTTACTAGAATTAGCATTGTTTTAGTACTTTTATTTTATTTTATTTTTTATTTATTATAATTTAAGTTCTAGGGTACATGTGTACAATGTGCAGATTTGTTACATATGTATACCTGTGTTGTGTTGGTTTGCTTCACCCATTAAAGCATCATTTACATTAGGTATTTCTCCTAATACTATCCCTCCTCTATTCCCTCACCCCACGACAGGCCCCAGTATGTGATATTCCCACCCTGTGTCCAAGTTTTCTCATTGTTCAATTCCCACCTATCAGTGAGAATGTGCAGTGTTTGGTTTTCTGTCCTTGCAATAATTTGCTCAGAATGATGGTTTCCAGCTGCATCCATGTTGCTACAAAGGACATGAACTCATCCTTTTTCATGGCTGCATGGTATTCCATGGTGTATATGTGCCACATTTTCTTAATCCACTCTATCATTGATGGACATTTGGGTTGGTTCCAAGTCTTTGCTATTGTGAAGAGTGCCGCAATAAACATATGTGTGCCTGTGTTCTTATAGTAGCATAATTTATAATCCTTTGGGTATATACCCAGTAATGAGATGGCTGGGTCAAATGGTATTTCTACTTCTAGATTCTTGAGGGATTGTCACATTGTCTTTTGCAATGGTTGAACTAGTTTATACTCCTACCAACAGTGTAAAAATGTTCCTATTTCTCTACATCCTCTCCAGCTCCTGCTGTTTCCTGACTTTTTAATGATTGTCATTCTAACTGGTGTGAGATGGTATCCCATTGTGATTTAGATTTGCATTTCTCTGATGGCCAGAGATGATGAGCATTTTTTCATGTGTCTGTTGGTTGCATAAAAGTCTTCTTTTGA